>NC_080711.1:7341427-7641427 GCF_019097595.1 Hemibagrus wyckioides
GTGCAATTTTAAAACCTCAGATATACAAATTAGGCTCGACAACTGGCTTTGCTACTGCATACACATACCCGATAAGTACTAGATTTTTTCGGACTGTTTGGGATTCATTACACAATGCAAATGGTTTCGTAGAATATATTCTAGACAAGGGGATGTCAGTGGAGCTCAGGAGCAGTTTCAGCAGATATAGCACTTCCCTTTGCCCCTTGCACCAAATTACTTCAAAAAAAAAAAAAAGCCCATGAGGAGATTTATTTATAAAACCTAAAACTCAGCAGTAATGCATTAAAACAAAAGTTAACCTGTTGGTGGTAAAAAAAAACAAAAACAAAAAAAACTAGCAAACCCTATCACTGCAAATGATGACATTACATGGCAACCAGTAACCAACAACAACAACAACAACAACAGTGCTGAAAGTCATATTCGTACATATTTACCTCATATGTTTGACAAATAACAAGTGTATTAATTAAGCTAAATGGACTGAGCTTCAAATACTTTCTAAAATGTTTATCTTATTTTATCAACCAGTTTCATCAAAAACAACAGCAGGCTGTGGGAGCAAGAGACAGATTGCTTGTTTACTCCAAGGCACCTTGAATGACCGGCTTCATAGACAGAGATGAAGCTGTGTGCTAGACCTAAAGAGATTGTCAATGGAAAATCACCATTAACAATGTAATTTAATCCAGCAATTAGTTTAACGAGCTTCCAGGAAACTGGCCCTTAATGTTTCATGCGTATATCACAGAAAGCCGAAAAGCCACCCATGTCTACTGGAGAAATGGCATTAGCTTAGCTTAAGCGCGTACACAGATGCTACTGAAACTTTATATAGTACTGCCTGTGGTTAGTTCATTTAAGATTTATTGTCTCTCTCCTTCTCCTGCTCTTTCTTTCTCTGACATAATTACATGACATTAGTGCATTATTAGTGTATCTTTTCGAAAGATGCCATCCATGAGGTAAGAGTGGGAGTAAAATTGTATCTTTTCCTTAAACTGGAGTCAGTCTTGGGTTGCACATGCATAATTATTGTGCTGCTTAGGGAGTGTGTGCGTGTGTGTGTGTCTGTGTGTGTGTGTGTGAACAAAAGTCTGAAATCTAAAGAACAAAACTTTGTAAACTCTGCCGAGTTTAGGGATAAACACATAATTACATTTGTGTTTATTCCTTTCACTTTGTGTGTTCATTAACAACGTGAAGCATAATGAAACATTACAACAAAGTTCCTATTGCAAATACTGAAATTTGATGTGCTGGTCAGTGTTGCAAAGTCTTTTCAGGTGAAAGTTGCTAAGGCAACTAATTTGCATATTCAGTGAATCTGACCATTGCATATCAATGTTGCATGATCATTTGCACCTCCAGCGTCCTGGGTTCGAGTCTCGCTCCTGCTCACTGTGTGTGTGGAGTTTGCATGTTCTCCCCTGTGCTTGTTGGGTTTCCTCTGGGTGCTCCGGTTTCCTCCCACAGTCCAAAGACATGCTTCCAGGCTGACTGAAATCTCTAAATTGCCCGTATTGTGTGAGTGAGTATGTGTGTGTGTGTGCCCTGTGATGGATTGGCACTCCGTCCAGGGTGTATCCTGCCTTGATGCCTGATGACGCCTGAGATAGGCACAGACTCCCCGTGACCCGAGGATAGATCGGATAAGTGGTACAGACAATGAAATGAAAAAAATGATCATTTGCATATCAAAATCAAATATATCATTGTTTTTTTTGAAGATATCAGTATTGGCATTGTGAGTACATTTAAAGCATTTGGCAACGTAGATTTGATCTAATTTTTTCAATTGAGGAAGTGTGGATTAGGAGCCTTGTTAAGAGGTCCAGTCATGGGAGCTTGGAGGACTTAGGGTTCAAACTTGCAACCTTTTGATCAGTAGTTTAAGGGCTTAACCACTAGGCTACCAAACTCCTCCAAAAAAGTTTAGTGCCAGTTGCCAGACTTGAACCTCAGTCTTCTAATAAAAAACTTTTTGAGCCATCACTGACAGGTGATCAGTGATTGGGTATTGAGAGTACATGGTGGTCAGTAATTGGTCATTTTGTACAAAATGGTAATCAGTGATTGGTTGCTGTGAAGGCATAGAGATCAGTGATTGATTTTTGTATAGAAATGATGATCAGTGATTTGTCATTTTGTATCAGTAGTGATTTATATCATGAAGGGTTTGATTATTATGATAAAATGGTGATCAGGGATTGGTTATTGAGAATACATGGTGATCAGTGATTGGTCTTTGTGAGTACATGGTGGTTGCTGTGTATAAATAGTGGCCAGGGATTGGTTATTGTGTATAATTGGTGATCAGTGATTGGTCATTGTGCGAGTACATGGTGATCAGTGATCGATCATTGTGAGTGCATGGTGATCAGTGATTGTTGTGTATAAATGGTGGTCATGGATTGGTCATTGTGAGTACATGGTGGTCAGTGATTGGTTGATTGTGGTGTATAAATGGTGATTAGTGATTGGTCATTGTGAGTACATGGTGATCAGTAATTGACTGTGGTGTATAAATGGTGACGAGTGATTGATCATTGTGTATAAACAGTGATAATTGACAGATCATTGTGAGTATGTGGTGATTAGTCACTGAAAACCCGGACCCATGCGAGGGCAACTTACTCAGTTCAGCTTTAATTGTGGTGAGTCGACCAAACCTGCTCTCTTTACCCGTGAAACCTGTGAAACTGTATAGAGTTCAGGATAATCACTAATGTCTGTCAGAAATCCCAAGATTTTAATTTCAGCCACTTTCTTTGCTCTGAATTGCACTTTCTATGGCTACATATATGCATGAGGTTACTAGCTTTCTCCCTTTCACTTCATTATTCCACCAATCCCAAACAGTAGCCTATATACATTTACAGTTATAATATTTGACAATGATGACTTACAGAAGTGATTTGTGGTCAAAAAAAATCCTCACTCAAAGTACAAATATATCAGTCTAAGAATAATATTAAGCTTTTTGTAATTTAGTGCATGTTTATCGCTCTTTTAATTGCTCTTTGAAGATAGGAGTCTTGGGTATTTATTTGAAGATAGCCAGCCAGCTGTATGCGTCACATCTGGAACCACTGCCGATCCAATCTGAATCCAGCCCAGACATTACAATGCTCACACTAACACACCTGTTTCCAGTTTCTCCTCAATCACTTTGACTATTTATAACCAAACCAATCATCAACTTTCCTTCTGAGGTTTTGCCATCTTTTCAGTGTGCACATCTCAGTGATTTCTGTTTGCTTCTCTGGTTGAGATCTTTTGCTTTCTCTGTGCTTTAATCCTGTTTGGCTTAGTTGGACCATGAATTCTGAATGCAGGGTTGGACTTTTAATATAATAAAAATAAATATATAATTTAATATAATTACAGTGTGACAGTATGGAGCTCATAAAGAAGCAAACCGCACATGGATGTGACACAACATAGCTGGGCAGGACAGAAGATTTGATTCAACTTGAATAACATTGTCACAAAGCATCAGTACAGAAATATTTAGATTTTTCCTGAGTATAGTTGAAACATTGAGAAGAACCAAAGGGATCCAACATCATCTTCAGATTGAGGCAGTGGGACTAGAAATCATTACAGTTTAAAGCTGTAGAACAGGGATTTCCAAATTCGGCCCATAGATGGATATTACCTGGCTTGGTTGTAATTTTTCCTTTCACCTGATGGTGGCAGCAGACTGTGTTAACACAATTAGCTGAAACACAAGAATTATTTTTACTGTATTTATTTATTTATTTATTTAGCTAAATATCATATACA
This sequence comes from Hemibagrus wyckioides, assembly GCF_019097595.1. Classification (NCBI taxonomy): domain Eukaryota; kingdom Metazoa; phylum Chordata; class Actinopteri; order Siluriformes; family Bagridae; genus Hemibagrus; species Hemibagrus wyckioides. The sequence goes on from NC_080711.1 coordinate 7,345,220, forward strand.
TGAATGTACATAGAGTAAAACCAAGCAATTGTTGTTGACCTTTAAACAAGAGATTAAAAATATATATGAAGACAATTATTCATTCAGGTAACAGTGTATGCTCATAGGTACAATCACCTGTTTAGCACATTTTCCTTCTTGGCTGTCGACTGTGATAGACATCACTTCCAAATACAGACACGCCTCATAGTATAGTCCCACCCCCATGACTGATTGACAGGTTTCTGTGTAAGGGAATTGCGATTCCATTTGAATTTTAGCAGTCAGCTTACACAACTTCGAAGAAGTGAAATAGCAAACAGGGTAATTGCTCCTGCTATTTCAATATGACAGGAAGGAAGTGCAAATCTAAATGGACTTTGCTTTTCTGTTAGAAATTTTGCAGACATTATACACCCACCAGGCATAATATTATGACCACCTGCCAAATGCTATGTTGGTCCCCCTTTTGCTGCCAAAACAGCCCTGACCCGTCATGCACTGTGTATTCTGACACCTTTCTATCAGAACCAGCATTAACGTCTTCAGCATTTTGAGCAACAGTAGCTCGTCTGTTGGATTGGGCCAAACGGGCCAGCCTCCGCTCCCCACATGCATCAATGAGACTTGACTGCCCATGACCCTGTTCACCACTGTTCCTTCCTTGGACCACTTTTGATAGATACTGACCACTGCAGACCGGGAACACCCCACAAGAGCTGCAGTTTTGGAGATGCTCTGATCCAGTCGTCTAGCCAACAATCTGCCCCTTGTCAAACTCACTCAAATCCTTACTCTTGTCCATTTTTCCTGCTTCTAACATCAACTTTGAGGACAAAATGTACACTTGCTGCCTAATATATCCCACCCACTAACAGGTACCATGATGAGGAGGTATGTTCATGTAAATGAAAACACAAGCAACTCTATTATCGTTTCAGTTATGCTGCAGTTTACGTGTCCACAATTTGCGATTCCTTTTGAAAACTGTCCTGAAAATATTTTTATTATCTCTGTGATTATGCCGACTGGTATTTAGTCATGAGAAGGGGGAATTTTAAAAGACCTGGTAACCACATTCACATAGTAAACAAAAAAAAGGACCTTAGTTTAAAGTGAATGTTTGCAATTATGAAAAAATTAAAATAGGGGGTAAACTACATATAAAAAGTATTGTAATTTCTATAGCTTTCACTTGATTTGAATGTAAATAGCCTTAACCTTCGATTTATTTGATTGAATTTCACCTACAATATACTGTAAAAAATACTCCAATATATACAAACTATATACGGATCAGCCATAACATTAAAACCACTGACAGGTGAAGTGAAGAGTGATGAGGTGTGGGATGTATTAGGCACCATGTGAACAACCAAAGTTAATGTGTCGGAAGCAGGAAAAATGGGCAAGCGTATGAATCTCAGTGGCTTTGACAAGGGACCAAACTACCAGACTGCAAAAATAGTTTGAGAAACATGACAAAACGATTATGAGGGTTGACTTGATCAGGCACTTGTGGGATGTGATAACAAGTTTGTCCATATATATATATATATGACTGTCCCTGTGGAATTTGGAAAAGGTTGGACACCTCTGCTGTAGAAGATTAAAGACAAACACTACTTGTGTTTTGAGCTGTGGGGGGGTCAAGTCAAGCTGCTCTTGTGTCTCAGAGATGAGGGCTGGTCTGCTTTTGGCTTTGCAGACAAGCCTCTGTGTTTTAACCTGATGTGTGCTGCTACAGGGAGCCAGTGAAGGGAAAGCAGCAGTGGCATGATGTAGGAGAACTTCACTAGCAGGTAACAAGGTGTGCAGTATGCATAAATATATCATACAGCCTTTGTGTGTGTGTGTGTGTGTGTGTGTGAGAGAAAAGTTTTTGAAGCCTGTGGGTCCTTACTTGTGGCTTGAGCTATGCATCATAAAAATAAGATGTGTGTGTGTGTGTGTGTCTGTGTGAGAGAGAGAGAGAGAGAAGGTGAGAACAGAGGCAGGCCACAATCATATTCCTAAGTGTCTTTATATATGACATTATATCTGATGTTATAGATTACTTTGTGCCTGGGATGTTGATGTATGGACCTTTATGCACTTGACTAAAAATAAAGTAAAAAAAAATAAAGTTAATACAGTTAATATTCAGACACAAATAATACACAAACTGTTTGTCTCAGCTGAGAGGGAATTAAGGTCACAGACTCCGTTTTGCTCTCATTTTCGTCCTTCTGTAGTCCTGTTTCTCAGGTAACATTATTAGCATTTTATTTAAAGATGACGTATTTCTAGTCTGAAGCTAATAAAATGAAGGTTATTTTTAAGAAAACACACACACACACACACGTCTTACTTTCCTTGTGAGGACTTTCCAGAGATAAAATTAATAATGCAGTGCAGATAATTAATGCTATGCAACATATAAATCTAACACATATCTTAACCTTATTAATGAAAAGTGGATTTTTTTAGTTCTTTTTAGTTCTTTTTAAACATAAAAGCTGCTATTTTAGTGAAAAAGCACTAAGGACTGGCCAAAAGTCCCCACAATGGTCAAAGCTGCCAGATATTTCTATCCTTGTGGCCACATTTGGTCTCTAACACATTATAAAAACATGCCCACACACACACACACACACACACAGAGACTAAAGCCTGAGCTAGTTAGAGAAAATGTGTGAAAAATGAGTGTGACCTGAAATGCACTGTTCTGTTGTTCCAGACTTCAGCAACTTCAGCTTCCACAAAAATAGTTTTACGCCTTGTTACTTCATCTCTCTCTCTCTCTCTCTCTCTCTCTCTTTAGCATCTAAATTTCTTTGTTGTTATGACAACCTAATTCCTCCAAATAATCCCAAGAACATAATCCTGGTAAAAAACCAGGCGAAAGTATAAAACATGAAGCTGTAACGTCATCCCACGAGACTTAACACGGTATAACTGAGCACTTTTTGAATGCATTGGAGAATGATTTGGATAAAAGGGATGTGTCTGTACTGCAGAAGCATTTCAATTCACAGCCTTGACACTTCACTGAGGAACTAAACGCCTCTGGTTAATCGAGACTAATGTGAAAAGAGACTAATGTGTTAAAGCTTAAAAAAAACCAACCCTCTCCTTTTGTTCAATTCACTTTCTCATACTGTACCTGTGAAAATAATTCACCGCTGGGTTTTAACAGTAATTTTCCTGTCTCTGTACTACACCTGAACCTCTAAACCTCGTAGAACAGATGAATCAGCTGTACAGACTTTACCCTAGCATCATGGATAAAACCATAAAAGTACTTTGACCAGTCACTGATCACCATGCACTTTCAAAAACCAATCACTAATCACCATGTACTCTCAATAACCAATCACTGATCACCATGTACTCTCAATAACCAATCACTGATCACCATCTACTCACAATGACCACTGTGTACTCTCAATAACCAATCACTGATCACCATGTACTCTCAATAACCAATCACTGATCACCATCTACTCACAATGACCACTGTGTACTCTCAATAACCAATCAATGATCACCATGTACTCTCAATAACCAATCACTGATCACCATGTACTCTCAATCACCAATCACTGATCACCACATACTCTCAATAACCAATCACTGATCACTATGTAGTCTCAATAACCAATCACTGATCACCATGTACTCTCAATCACCAATCACTGATCACCATGTACTCTCAATCACCAATCACTGATCACCATGTACTCTCAATCACCAATCACTGATCACCACGTACTCTCAATAACCAATCACTGATCACCATCTACTCACAATGACCACTGTGTACTCTCAATCACCAATCACTGATCACCATGTACTCTCAATTACCAATCACTGATCACCATGTACTCTCAATAACCAATCACTGATCACCATGTACTCTCAATAACCAATCACTGATCACTATGTACTCTCAATCACCAATCACTGATCACCATGTACTCTCAATCACCAATCACTGATCACCATGTACTCTCAATAACCAATCACTGATCACCATGTACTCTCAATCACCAATCACTGATCACCATGTACTCTCAATCACCAATCACTGATCACCATGCACTTTCAAAAACCAATCACTAATCACCATGTACTCTCAATAACCAATCAGTGATCACCATATACGCTCAATAACCAATCACTGATCACTATGTACTCTCAATAACCAATCACTGATCACCATGTACTCTCAATAACCAATCACTGATCACCATGCACTTTCAAAAAACAATCACTAATCACCATGTACTCTTAATTACAATCATTTATCACCATCTACTCACAATGACCACCATGTACTCTCAATCACCAATCACTGATTACCATGTACTCTCAATAACCAATCACTGATCACCATGTAGGCTACTCTCAATCACCAATCACTGATCACCATGTACTCTCAATAACCAATCACTGATCGCTATGTACTCTCAATAACCAATCACTGATCACCATGTATTCAGCACTTGTCAGTGATGGCTCAAACAGGTAAAAGGGTAAGTTTTTGATTATAAGGCTCGGGTTCAATTCTGGCAATTGGAGATATTTTGGGGAGGATTTCGTAGCTAGTGGTTAAGGTGTTGGATTACTGATCAGAAGGTCCGATTCCCAGGTCCACCAAGCTGCCACCACTGGGCCCCCTGAGCAATGGAGGGTTAAGGGCCTTGCTCAGGGGCCCAGTAAACTGAGATCAAACGAAAGTCACCATCAAATGCCATGAATGTAAATGTCATTCTTTATCTCACAGCTAGCAAACCATGACTGTAAAGGTGACACGAGGGCGCTGAAACTTCAATAGATAAACACATAACTGTTCACTTTTGCTTCACTCAACATTGCAAAACTGGAATATGTACTCAAACAGATTTAAGAAAAATGTTAACATTTCATTTGCCACACATTCTTCTCTTTTTTCACCATATTATTTACCATACAGTATATTACATGTATTTCCTTATTATTCTATTTTTGTATATTATTTTATTTTTGGTGGTCCAGCAGCAGAATTCCACACCATCATTGCCATGGCCCAGGTTCGATTCCCGGGCAGGGAGATAGCTAACTCTCAGTGCCAGTCCCAACCCCAGATAAAATGGAAGGGTTGTGTCAGGAAGGGCATCCTGCATCCGTAAAACCTGTGCCAAATCAAAATCCGTGGACCAACTGATCTGCTGTGGTGATCCCGAGCAGCCGAAAGAACAACATGAATGACAGTGTAACTACAGCATTAGTGTTGCATTTAGGAAAATAAAACATGCATGATAGAATAGTGTAGTGGTAATGTGAAACTCCAGTGTTGTGATTCTCAGCTCAGGTATAAACTCAGTGTTTGATTTTAAACAAATACACACTCAAATCAACAAGTATGACCCTGTAACTTAAATCTAGATTCAAAATCATTGGAAATAAATAATCAGAACATTCGTGATTGGTTCCTGCTGATCCAGCAGCAAGATTCCATGCTCTCACTGCTGCAGAATGGGTTAGATTTCTGGGCAAGAAACCAAACTGAGGTGTTATCTCTCTAAATCTCTTTAAATTCATGCTTTCGTTGATTCTATAGTGAATTCACTTTTGATTGCTTTGCAGGTTTAATTCGTCGACATACGGATAAAAAGGCGAAGAATTATGTTCCTTTCTTCCTATAGACCATTTCAACAGACTTATGGGATTTGATTACTTCATGATGATTAAAAATATAGACACATCCCCTGTGAACATAATGGCAGAATCTGGTAACGTTCTTTGCTTACCGCCTACTTGTAACCTTTTAAGGCCAGATGGAACAAGCTGTATGTATTTATATGTATATGCAGTGATTAAATTGGACCTTTGGTTGATATGCAGTGGCAAGAAGAACTGAGGTCCAGTATTATAATTAAGTGGGGGAAAAAAAAGCATCATGGCATGGCGTAACAGTGGTAATAATAATGCTGTGTGTGTTGAAAGGTTTCACAGCTTTATAAAGAAATATCTTTATTTATTTATTTTTTAAAATCCTTTCTTTTATCAGTCCACTTTTAATTTATTTGAAAAATGTAATATAAACTCATAATATAAATGTAATAAGACTTCAGCTACTTGTGAGCCGTCACATGGTTCTCCTGAAGTTTCTTATAGTCGTTGCTTGTTTGTGATAGCTGCAGAAGATATTTGCACTTTTAACACAGGAATAAATTACTGTCACGGCGGCATGAAATGTGCTTTGCTTCTGTTTTTTTTTATCTTGGTTTAATTTAAACTGGTACTCAAGTATAGAGCCTCGTGATCTTTGTGCAATTTTAATTAGAGATTACACGACTGAATTAAATAATGCCACAGTTGCATCTATTAGCTCTCTCTCTCTCTCTCTCTCTCTCTCTCTCTCTCTATATATATATATATATATATATATATATATATATATATATATACACACACACACACTACCAGTCAAAAGTTTGGACACATCTTCTAATTCCATGGTCTTTCCTGATGTTTATTTCTTTCTACATTGTAAAATTGTATTATATATATATATATAGATACACTATATTGCCAAAAGTATTCACTCACCTGCCTTGACTCGCATATGAACTTAAGTGACATCCCATTCCTAATCCATAGGGTTCAATATGACGTTGGTCCACCCTTTGCAGCTATAACAGCTTCAACTCTTCTGGGAAGGCTGTCCACAAGGTTTAGGAGTGTGTTTATGGGAATTTTTGACCATTCTTCCAGAAGTGCATTTGTGAGGTCTCACACTGATGTTGGACGAGAAGGCCTGGCTCTCAGTCTCCGCTCTAATTCATCCCAAAGGTGTTCTATGGGGTTGAGGTCAGGACTCTGTGCAGGCCAGTCAAGTTCATCCACACCAGACTCTGTCATCCATGTCTTTATGGACCTTGATTTGTGCACTGGTGCACAGTCATGTTGGAAGAGGAAGGGGCCAGCTCCAAACTGTTCCCACAAAGTTGGGAGCATGGAATTGTCCAAAATGTCTTGGTATGCTGAAGCATTCAGAGTTCCTTTCACTGGAACTAAGGGGCCGAGCCCAGCTCCTGAAAAACAACCCCACACCATAATCCCCCCTCCACCAAACTTTACACTTGGCACAATACAGTCAGACAAGTACCGTTCTCCTGGCAACCGCCAAACCCAGACTCGTCCATCAGATTGCCAGATGGAGAAGCGTGATTCGTCACTCCAGAGAACGCGTCTCCACTGCTCTAGAGTCCAGTGGTGGCGTGCTTTACACCACTGCATCCGACGCTTTGCATTGCACTTGGTGATGTATGGCTTGGATGCAGCTGCTCGGCCATGGAAACCCATTCCATGAAGCTCTCTGCGCACTGTTCTTGAGCTAATCTGAAGGCCACATGAAGTTTGGAGGTCTGTAGCGATTGACTCTGCAGAAAGTTGGCGACCTCTTCGCACTATGCGCCTCAGCATCCGCTGACCCCGCTCCGTCAGTTTACGTGGCCTACCACTTCGTGGCTGAGTTGCTGTCGTTCCCAAACACTTCCACGTTCTTATAATACAGCTGACAGTTGACTGTGGAATATTTAGGAGCGAGGAAATTTCACGACTGGATTTGTTGCACAGGTGGCATCCTATCACAGTTCCACGCTGGAATTCACTGAGCTCCTGAGAGCGACCCATTCTTTCACAAATGTTTGTAAAAACAGTCTGCATGCCTAGGTGCTTGATTTTATACACCTGTGGCCATGGAAGTGATTGGAACACCTGATTCTGATTATTTGGATGGGTGAGCGAATACTTTTGGCAATATAGTGTATATATATATATATATATATATATATATATATATATATATACTCACACACACACTCACACACACACACACACGTCACTATCCTTGTAAGGACCTTCCAGTGATCTATTGATTAGTGCAGCTAGGTAATTCTATGCAAAACATAAATCTAACACTTTCTTTAACCTCAATTACTAAAAGAAAAAACATTTGTATACATTACAAGATTACATTATATATATATATATATATATATATATATATATATATATATATATATATATATATATATGTAAAATCTAGACTGAATTTACAGAGCAAGCAAGTTTTAATGAGCCTGTTGTTGTTTTATTATGCAAACAAGTGTGACGAAGTGTTTTTCTATTTTTTTCCCTTCCTCCTTCCTCCAGAGCCTCATCAGCCTCATTAACAAGAGGACCAACTGATGAGTAACAGGTGTGGGTGTGTATATATACATGTGTGTGTGTGTGTGTGTGCGCGTGTGGTGTGTGAGAGAGAGAGTGAGAGAAAAAAGAAAAAAGGAGAGAAGAGTTGCAAGCGCAGATTAGCTGCAGGGTGCAATGAGCTACTGTAATGATTAGTAATACAACAGGCCATAGCGATGGGTTAGACAGTAGTAATAAATCAGAGTGAGGCAGTGATGGAGAGGAAGAAAGCTGAAATCGTACACAGGAGCCAGAGGCAAATTCACAGCGGACCGAGTTAACATAGACATCGAGTAGTATTAACCGACCTTGGAACTAGGCCGAGGTGTTTAATTGGTCATGGAAGTGAAGAGTGAATAATAATGAAGGGTGTGTGTGTGTGTGTGAATAAAAACAGATGACGAAAGATGTGATAAATAGCTGATACAGGAAAACAGGCAGTGATCAGGAGAGAGGAGGAAATGTATGCCGTTTATTTTCACCTCTGCACAGGTGTGCTGATCAGGATGAGAAATGAGGCAGTTAGTAGGGCAGTACCTCGGAGAATACTTGCAAACACACACACACACACACACACACACTGTTGCTTGCACACATCTGTAATGAAAACATGACTGTCCTGTGTACAGAGCTGTGCACAGTGTCAAAATTAATGAATTTCTGGATTTTTCCAAAATGTTTCCTATCCACACACACACACACACACACACAGACAAACACACAGACAAACACACACACACAGGCCTGTTTGTCTACAGTCAAAAATAGCAATCCTTCCATGCCAGGATATGCACATCTCCTTATGTCAGGCATTTCCGCTCATGATACATTATAGGAATGCGTGCCCTTATAATGATTCCATCTGAGGTGTTTGGCATGAAGCCTTCAGGAAAGTCGATCCTTTATTGCCCCGGAGCTTAGAAGATCCCTCCTTACCCTCACAAACAAAAATGCAGACGCAAACACATACACAGGAAGTCAGCTAAGGGCACTCGAGATGTAATTACTCCCATTTGTAGAACTTCATATTTATTATATAGTCATAATTTAAGATTAATTAATTGATTATCTGTTCATCGCAAAACAATATCTGCTAACAAGATTATGGACTATACGAATAATATTATAGGCATTATTGTAGCAATAAAATGTTTGGCGACGTTATTCTGCTCAAAAATGGCAATTTTCACATTTTCTTGTACTACAGGACAGCATTTGTGCTCTCTGTGTGTTTATCTGCTATAATATAAAACCTAGCAGGAAGTGACTTATTTTCTGGATGGTCCGTAAATATAAACACAGTCGCTTCCTTAACATAATCTCTTTGCTCTTTCATAAAATTAATAAGACAAGAAAATAAAAAATTAATCAACAAACAGAAGTTCAAATTTTATATCATAAGAAGTAGAATAAAACTAGAATAAAATAAATAAATTAATAAGAAACAGAATAAAAATAGAATAAAATGAAATGAAACAAGGATAAATAATGGACTAAAAATAAAATATAAAAACAGAATAATAAATAGAATAAAACAGAAAAAAAAATAAAATAGAATACAAAGGAATATATCATAGACTAAAAATAAAAACACGGAATAAAAAAAGAATAAAACTAGAATAAAATAGTTACAATAAAACTATAAATAGAATGATCTGTACAAGCAAGGATAAAATATATGTACAAAATATAAAAACATATAAATGAATATGGATCAGTGGCAAAACAGTTTGACTACTCTGAATAAAATGCAAATGTGTGCAACAAGTTCCTGGAAAGACAGATAAGCATTATCTTCCACTCCTACAAAAGCTCTACCCCTTCCTAAAAATGTTAAAGAGAATTTTCTTATAGCATCAACATTTCTCAACAGACCTGATCCTTTTGCCTGAGCGTCCTCTGCATACTTCTGTCTGTGTTTAAACTATAAAAATGCTAACTCGTGCATTAATATAAGCCTCGCAGCTGGACCTGTTTCTGTTGCTTTTATGGAAAATGAATCAACACCTTTGTCCAATAAGACACTCAGCAGCACCGTGCCGTAATGCCATTATGAAACAGCACTGGGATTTTAGTTGCTGGCTACAAAATAATTAAACCAATTCTGCAGACGGTAATAAGGTATGTGCTCGGCCTCCAGCACTCTACTGCTTCTTATAAAAATAGGCTTGACTGGCATTGCGTAACCTTGCACTTTCTACAAGTCATTAGGTTCAAGATAATTCTATCTTTCCTCAAGGAAGTGCAGATGATTCGGTAGATACATTACTACTATTAGAAACATCACGTCCACGTAGAAGACCTCTTTCGTGTGTGATGCCTGATTTTACTTTTTTAAGTGCCAGCGAGCCACATCCAGGACACTACTGCATTCTGGGAAGAGTCTCATCTGGTGGATTAACAGAGTGGAGAAAAGGGTCAACACGCGCTCTTGCTCGTCTAACCACACATGCAAGCGTTCTAGCTGTCCTCTCTTGTAATAACGGTTCGTGATGTACAGTGATTGGATTTCATGCCTCAGAAGGCAACATCTCAAGTGTGCCTGTATTTGTATCTGTTTATTTGTCTGTCTTTCTCCTAGACTCTCCCTCCTCCTGTCTGTCAGCATGTAAACTAGCGCCGGCTGGTTTTGCGTGCCTTATCCTTATTCTTCGGTCCGTCTTTATGCTTGTTGTTGTTGTCGCTCAGGCGAAAAGGAACAGCCTGTGTGTTGCAGACTGCAACACTCAGATATCCATTTCAAAGTCGGTGTATACATGAACATACCTGTGAAATGGTCTGACCCGTTGGTTTTGATCTCTCTTCTCTTCTTATCTTTCTCTCTTTCGCACCTACTTTCAAGATCAAATTCATATTTCTCTCAGAAGATGGCTGGCTTTAAAGCCTATTGATTTGATGTATAAATAAAAAATAAATAAATACTCAAAGCGATTGGCCTTTATTTCTCTTCAGACTCCGAGCACAGGTGAGTGTGTGTACATAAGTGTGTGTTAGATTTGTTTGGTGCGCATCTGGACTTTCTGAACAAAACTGCTATTCATTCTAAATGTCAAACTTGTAAAGACATCTAATCCTCGCTATATAGACGATATCGGAGTCGGGGAATACGACTATGACAAGATTTTTTTTTTACTGTATCATGAGGCGAAACTCAATCAACTCCACCTCCAAGCTTTTGACAAATGTCCACAGACACAGCCACAGACACAGACACAGACACAGACACAGAAATGTTAGTAACCTATCAGCAAGACTACAGTTCGAGTCAGGTCTTAAAATAGAAACATATATCCTGTGAGAAAACACATAGATCTGCTGTGTGAAGCCTAACAGCAGGTGGGGGATTTTAAGAGAGCAGCAGAATGGTGTGTTGTGGCGTCCTCATCAGGCAGGTCAGGTCACTGCATGGTCTGCTTATGCACCTAATTCTCAATTGCTGGAATTTACAGCAAATAAGCTGAAGGGTCTTGTTTGTACACGGCCTAAAATCTTCACATGACATGCTGCATTCATGAAATTTTACACGCTTGACCCTGTTTCTTATTATTGCAGAACTCTCAAAATGTTCATAGCATATATTTAATACTAAAGAGGGGCACCTTTCTTTTTTAAAAATAAATAAATAAATAAATAAATAAATAAATTAATTAATTAATTAATTAATTAAAAAGCATATGGTATTATTTATGGTATTTTCTCATTGACTAAACTGTTTTGTAAGAGTATTTCTCAGAAGAATCCTTTAGTCTTCACACTGAAATGAATACTTAATATTTAAATCTAAGTTCATTTATATTTAATTAGATGAATGTGTCTTAAAATGTTTATAAGTGTTGGATTTGTGATAGATTTTCTTCTCCTGACAGGGACAAAATTTCTAATATATGGTACTTTCTAAATAATTAACATTGCAGCAATGTGTTTTGTCCGAGAAAAGTGTCTTTAATCTATAAACCTATATGTCTATAAATGTTTATATATTAATTTAAAGTTTATGCATCTTAAATTAAATGAAGGCTCATTTACATAAATAAATGTAAGAAAGAAATATAACAATAAATGTAAACAATTCCATTTCCATATTAGCAATACACTAGCAAAGACTGCTTTTTAAATACCCTTTTGTCTAACTTTTTTTTTTTTAAAGGTGATTGCACACAGTTCATAATAAACCAGACCTGTGTAGAAAAGGAGAAGAAGGTGAGGAAAGACGTGAAATATATATAAATATGTGGGAGTAGATAGAAGGTGAGTGTACCTAATAAACTGACAACTTTTAGGGGGGAAATGGAGGGGGGTTAACTCTAAAACCGACTTTTTCTCTGCTGTTTTTGAAGAACCGTCAAAGTTTGTAATCTTAAATAGAATCTTATTCTAATCTATTTATCTATCTATCCATCCATCTATTCCATCCAACCGTCCATCCATTTCATCCAATCATCCATCCGTCCAACCCTCCATCCATCCAACCCTCCATCCGTCCATTCCATCCCATCCGTCCATCGATCCATTCCATTCATTCATCCATCTGTCCAACCCTCCATCCATGCATCCATCCATCCAACCCTCCATCCGTCCGTCCATCCATTCCATCCGTCCGTCCATCCGTCCAACCCTCCATCCATCCATTCCATCCCATCCATCCATCCATCCGTCCATCCGTCTGTCCATTCCATCCATCCATCCAACCATCCGTCCATCCATCCGTTCCATTCTATCCCATCCGTCCATTTCATTCCATCCCATCCATCCATTCAACCATCCATCCATTCCATCCATCCATCCATCCATCCATTCATTCCATTCCATTCCATTCCATTCCATTCCATTCCATCCATCCATCCATTCATTCATTCATTCATTCCATTCCATTCCATTCCATTCCATCCATCCATCCATCCATCCATCCATCGTGTCTCTTCCCGGTTCCCGCCTGCTGTACATTTTTTTTAATCAGGCAAAGCGAAAGGCGCCTTGCCCGTGACGTCATCTACGTCCGACTTACGTTGTGAGGACCTGGCGGTGTGTGGTGTTTGGAAACACTTTGAACAAGTACGCGAAAGATACCCTTTAAAAACGTGAGTTTTACTTTTCCGTGCAGGTTTCTGTTGGTTTATGCACGTTTAACCATCACTACGCCTAGGTGCACTGATACACGCTGTTCGATGAAGCGACAGGACAGTATGAAACGTCAGGTTAGCGTTAGCATCTGTAGCATTTCTACTACCATTCATTCACACGCAGTGAACGTGAGAGGCGCGTTGATTCGAGATGGTGATCGGGTTAAACACGCGCGTTTCCGTGTTAAATAAATACACTGTGCCTTTTTTAAAGGTTTAGTTAGTTGAAATGAAGCTGTTGTTTATGGTAACGTTTAACTGTTAGCTAGTTATCTTTGCTCAGGCTTTGGGTAAAGGTTACTATATTATACACAAAGCACACTAGATAGGGTTCAGGACATGTTCTTCACTCTCATGTGTAGTGAGTAAAGAGGCGTTTGGGATCCAGTCTGTGGTGAAAATATCATGTTATTAATATTTTTGTTTGATTAAAATAATAATATTTGCAACCTTTTGTTCAAGTTAGATTAATTAATTGTAGTGCAGCGTCTACATTTCATTAATACTGCCTGGATTTTATTTATTTATTTATTTTTACTAAAATTTTAGTAAAAAATAAAAATAAACTGTTATTGAAAAATTATTATTTCAGTCATAATGATTTTTTTTAATCATTCATGAGCTCATTTATTTTTTTTTTATAAGCAATATTTAGACAGAATCAAAATTCGTACAGAATTTTATTTGTAATTTTAAGTTGTTAAATAGAGAAAAGGTAAAAAAAAAACATCTGAATATATTTATAAATATTTTTCTGAATTAAGGGCTTAAAAAAATGATGCGCATTATGTACTTGCGAAAATAACTGTGCATTGAGCTGTAACACAATATGATCGATGTATGAAAATCTACCATATTCCTCTCCAAGTCATCTGTGGGAAGAGAATTACATTTTTTATTCCTCTGTTTCCAATTCTGTGTCCGTTCCATCTTTTCCGCTTATGTTCAAGGTTGTTAAAACCACACCATATAAGAGCTCGGCGCCATGGAGACAGATCTGTACGACGAATTCGGGAACTACATCGGGCCGGATCTGGACTCCGATGAGGATGAAGATGTCGAGGCAGAGGACAGGGATGTGGCCGAGGTAACCGAACTGCTGCACCTGTTAGACAATACTCTTTCGATACAATAGGTAGGTTTTCTGAGAACAGTCAGTCACGCTACGGAATGTGTGTGGTCCGTGTAGGCAGACGAGGATGAGGAGGATGACGATCAGGTGGACGGCGATGAGGAGGGCGGTGGCATGGAGGTCGTTTTGCACGAAGATAAGAAGTATTATCCCACTGCAGAGGAAGTCTATGGGCCTGAAGTGGAGACTATAGTCCAAGAGGAGGACACACAACCGCTTACCGGTGAATGCTCACATCGTCATGTTTATACATGTTCATAAGATATGACAAAAGAAATGCAACTCTCATAAATGCATTATTGTGCATGCAGACTGGGATTAAAAAAGCGCTCAGATATTATTCTGTTACACATTCAAAGCCAACAAAAACGTTCTGTCTCATCGTTTCTGTCTGTATCTTTGTCAGAGCCCATTATAAAGCCTGTGAAGACGAAGCAGTTCACTCTTACAGAGCAGGAGCTGCCAGCTACAGTTTATGACATGGAGTGAGTCTGCATATGCAACATCCCACCTGTTCCTTCTGAGTGATTATAGACATCATGTGAAGTTAAAACCAAATCTTAATTTCCTCTGCAGGTTTCTTGCTGATTTAATGGACAGCTCCGAGCTGATTAGGAACGTCACTCTGTGCGGTCATTTACACCATGGCAAGGTCAGGACCTGAAACGTTTTTAAATATAAATACACCCGCACTGTTTTGCTAAAGATTTAAAGATCTGGTTTCAACACCTGATGGTCTATGGCCTTTTTATTTTAGTTACTTTATGTGAATGTTACAGAAATTCATTTGAATACTTGAATCTTTAGGAGATGTCACAGAAGGGACAAGGAAAGGATATCATAATATTTATTTTTTTATAAAAAAAAAAAATTATATATATAATATATATGTGTGTGTGTGTGTGTGTGTGTTCAAAGTCTTATTTGAATTTATTTATTTATTTTATTTATTTTTAAACGATGACAAAGAAACCTCTGGGAAACTCGGCACACTAAACAGCCCGATGAATTCGTTACACTGTACTGTTGTGCAAATTTTGCCCTGAAACATATTAAGTAATTATATAATAAATAATTAAAGAAATAAATTGAGAAAGCAACAACTAATGTTTTTTACTATTTTCTAGTGTAGAAACTTGTTACAGTTGACATGAATGTCATCCACATATTTCTTAAATCAGATTAGACTTTTAGATTATCTTGTTTCATAAATTCACATTTCACTCACAGTAAGCTGAAATAATATATGAAGAGAGAAGGGCCATGGTGGCTTAGTGATTATTGGCTTAGTGACTAGTTTGCCCCTCACATAGATGCTCCAGGTTCCCTCTGTGAGGGTTGTATGAATTTTTTGGGGGGTAAATGGTAAAAATCTGCGTATGGTAGATGCAAACTTTTTCTACAAACTTCATATCTAATGACTATGAATGAATTAATATCAGTTGCTGTGTTTAAATAAAATGTGTGTGTATGTGTTTTTCACAGACATGCTTCGTGGACTGCCTGATCGAACAGACCCATCCGGAAATCCGTAAGAGAGATGACGCAGATGTAAGTGTAAAATTTTCATTTGTACACAAATATTGAGGTGCAGAAGAGCAATACTGAAAGGTTCTGATTAAACCTTTGCTTTTACTCTCTGCCTTTCAGCTGCGCTATACAGATATTCTTTTCACCGAACAAGAGGTAAGAGTTTAGTTTATTTAACTATAATCATTTGCAGTTCTCTGTATGTGTACACAGTGTGTGTGAGATCTCTGGATTGTGTGTGTGCAGAGAGGAGTCGGTATTAAGAGCACACCTGTGACGATGGTACTCCCCGACTCGAGAGGGAAATCCTACCTGTTCAATATCATGGACACTCCAGGTAAAGCAGTCCACATGTTGAAGTACCCTGAGGTGTTTAGGAAACGAGCGAGGATGATGGTAATACTCCGGTTTTCTCCATCCTCAGGTCACGTGAACTTCTCGGATGAGGTTACAGCAGGAATCAGGCTTTCAGATGGGATCGTGCTGTTCATCGACGCTGCTGAGGGGGTGAGTCGGCTTATTTCTGCTGCTGCTCCTTGGTCTCACTAACCTGGTCTTGGGGCTAATCTTTTACTCAACACAAGACAGATCATTTTAGACTAAAAAGCATGGAATACTTTGTCTCACTCTATCAATCACAGTGACATTAACCAATCATCATTGGACTACTGATGGGAAGGTTGTCAGTTTAAATCCCAGGTCCACCATGCTGTCACTGCTGGGCCCCTCAGCAAAACCCTTAACCATCAGTTGTGTAAAAAAAATTGTCGCCCTGGATAAGGGCGTCTGCCAAATGCCGTAAATGTAATCTGTGGTGTTCTGTATGCGTAAGAGGTAGATTAGGACCAGTCTGAAAAGAGGCTGATGGCTGGATTCACATGTCTCACAGGAAGCATGTGGTGGCCTTCACTCTGTTCAGTTCAGTCTGATTTACTGCCATTACTGTTGCCTTATTGGTCATTCTAGCACATAAGCTATAAAGTAATAAAAAATAAACAAAAATAATAACTGAAAAAGCAAGCAAATAGAAACAAAATAAAGGCTATGGAAACAATAATGAAAATTCCCTCTCTCAGGTCCCAAGTTAAGGGAAAGACACAACGGCTGCTTTGCTACATCTTAAGAGTTGTCTGGTTTGTCTAATTATTTTCCCTTTCTTTTCTTTCCACGTTTACGTAGGTGATGCTGAACACCGAGCGTCTGATAAAACATGTGGTGCAGGAGCGTCTGGCCATCACCATCTGCATTAACAAAATAGACCGGCTGATCCTGGAGCTGAAACTTCCTCCCACTGATGCCTACTACAAACTGCGTCATATTGTCGATGAGGTCAACGGCATGCTCAGGTGAACATTATATTATATTATAAAGATATACAGTGCTAGGACTGGCAAGGTCTTTGTTTCTAATTGCTTGTTGAAGAACCTTGTGGAGTGAATCACACCTTAGTGATAGTTTGGCTTTAAAATAAATGCAATAGTTGTACCAAGCTTGATTATTCACAACTCAACCTACAGGTAATAGGAAGGGAGTCTGGTTTTAAACTTTTTGAAAAGAGACAGTGTAATGGGAATATTTTAGTTTATGTGCTTTTACTTATTTTCTGTCTTTCTTGACTTACTACAAAATCAGTCTTAATAGCATCCTCATCACCGCAGCCATATAATAGGAAATGATCTTTTTTTGTTTTTAATTTAATAATATTAATGGGTCAAATTTATCGAGTTAATATTCACAATTTGATACTTTGAAACGATGTGCTATATATATATATATATATATATATATGTCAATAATCAAGGCACTTATGTGCTGTATACATATATATATATATATATATATATATATATATATATATATATATAATATAATGTAATATAATATAATGTAATATATAGATTGATAATTTTTTACAGCTTCTTTTTTACTGCTTAATTTCCTTCATAATTTTATGTTTAAATGTCTTTATATATTTATTTTTATTTTTTTAAATGCAACATGTCTAGTGAGCTCATAATATTTAATCTTTGCTCTCCATCTCTGTTTCATTCTCCTTTAGCACATATTCAACTGATGAGTCTCTAGTAGTGTCTCCTCTTCTGGGAAATGTGTGTTTCGCCTCTTCACAATACAGCACCTGCTTTACCCTCGGGTCTTTCGCCAAGATCTACTCCGATACCTTTGGTAACAGACACACACACATACTACACACCTAGAAAAACTGGCAGTCCGTACTGACGTGATGTGTGTGTGTGTGTATGGTATAATATTTTTTTTCTTCCAGGTGACATAAACTACAACGAGTTTGCAAAGAGACTCTGGGGAGACATTTACTTCAACCCCAAGACGTGAGAATCTCCTTCACTGCTGTTTTTAAACTTGAAATCTGTCTCGGATGTTGTCTCTAATGTGATTGTTTGTGCTGTCTGTCAATCAGGAGGAAGTTCACTAAAAAAGCCCCCAACAGTAACTCGCAGCGCAGCTTCGTGGAGTTCGTACTGGAGCCGCTCTACAAGATCCTCTCGCAGGTAAAGCCCGGTCATGCACATCTTTTTTTTTTTTTTTTAATTTAATTATTTGATCATTAGATAAATATTTTAATTTCTCCTCAGGTGGTCGGAGATGTGGACACATCACTGCCACGCGTATTGGATGAATTGGGGATCCACCTGACCAAAGAGGAGCTGAAACTCAACATCCGGCCTCTGCTGCGCCTCGTCTGTAACCGCTTCTTTGGAGAGTTCACAGGTTAGTGATTTCCTAAAAATGATAAGAGGCCCATGGTTTACATGGATATTCTGTACCATATAAAAGTATTTGTCTTGTTGAAATGTTCTCCACAGGTTTTGTGGACATGTGCGTGCAGCACATTCCATCTCCTCAAGGGGGCGCCAGAGCCAAGATCGAGCACAGCTACACCGGAGGACTGGACTCAGATCTGGGGGAGGCCATGACTGAGTGTGACCCTGATGTATGTACCCAAGACTCTGTGTGTGTTTGGGTGGATGTGACGGCATGCTGTACTGAACTATTTTTTCCTCTTTGTGTCAGGGTCCGTTAATGTGTCACACCACTAAGATGTACAGCACAGATGACGGAGTGCAGTTCCACGCCTTTGGTCGGGTTCTGAGCGGGACGCTGCAGGCGGGGCAGCCGGTGAAAGTTCTGGGAGAGAATTACACTCTGGAGGACGAAGAGGACTCGCAGATCTGTACTGTCGGACGCCTCTGGATCTCGGTAGCAAGGTAAAGACCTTTTCACCTATGCAACAGTTTCTCCATGGCTGTTTTTCAATGACACATTAAAAACTGATAACCGGTTTGAGCTATTTTATTAGTGCTAGTTTATTTGAGCGCCGACTGCATGCACCGTAACAACATTATTAGAATTTATTGTCTTATTGATTATTTATCATCATGCTTTGAACACTTTTCTAGTCTAATTAGCTGTTTGGCTCTGAAAAGGACTCATTTACAATAGCCATTAAAGTCTATAATATCAACAAGTATATAAAAAAAAAATCTTGGACAAACTATTAAAGCTATTGTAAGATATAGAATGGAAATAAGAGCATGTTCTGCTAATCCAAAAAATAGTGCAAATATGCTCATTCAGCCAATCAGCCATAACATTAAAACCAATGACAGGTGACGTGAACAGCGTTGATTATCTAGTTAGATTGGCACCTGTCAAGGGCTTGGAATATATTAGGCAGCAAGTGAACAGTCAGTTTGTAGGAGGATTAAAGGTTTGGTGTCACAGCAAACCTTCAGTAGTCTTGTAAAGTCCATGCCTTGATGGATCAGAGCTGTTTGGTGACAAAAGCAGGACCTACACTATATTAGGCAGGCGGTTTTAATGTTATGGCTGATCAGTGTATGTACCCAAGACCAGAATTTCTATCTGTGGCTGTTTGTCTCTGGGTTCCTATATATCCGTCCAGACAAAAGAGGGTCCTCTCTCAAAAAGCAGATTGTTGAGGTAAAACGTCTGCCACTTTGAGATGCTACAATGCTTTTGCTTTCAAGTTACCATAGAAAAGGCCTAGAAATTTCCACTGCATTTATATAACCCTCTGCGTCTGATGCAACCCTGTACGTGTGTTTGTGTGTGTGTATAGGTATCAGATTGAGGTGAATCGGGTCCCCGCTGGCAACTGGGTGCTAATTGAAGGCTGTGACCAGCCCATTGTGAAAACAGCCACCATCACAGAGCCTCGGGGCAATGAAGAGGTGAGACTGACTGTGTGACTATAGGTGAAGTGACCCCATGCATCAGAGTGAGAAATTAGTCCCCAAGGGAACACTGGAATACAATTATGCTTGAGGAGAGAATCATCCTTCTCCGAATAATGTACCCGCATTTACAGATTTACAGAGATGTGCACTAGGTGGCAGCGTTGCATTGATGTGAGCTTAAAAGAATGTTCAGAAGTCTGTGAAACTTCACCTTCATCCATCCATGCATGTAAATTCCAGTCTTCCCTTTGGCAAAAATGTCAACGTCTGAGGATTAGCTCTAGCATGTATGATTTTTTGCCATTCTGGTTTTTCATCTCTTCGAAGGTTTAAAGTAGCAACTCTACATTGTATCCATCATGCCCGTTTTCACACACACCTCTTCCTCATTCCTTCTGTAATCTTTAATGCCATCAGCGGGGTCTGCCTGTATGTATTAAAGGGCTTGTCCAAAAGTACAGTGCCAATATCGATTTCTTTCCCTATGACTGTCCTAATCATTTTCCATATAAATAGTTGTCATTTATTTGTATGATAGATTCACACAGTGTCATGTTTGCATGTTCAGGCTCAGATCTTCAGGCCACTGAAGTTCAACACGGCTTCGGTCATCAAAATTGCTGTGGAGCCTGTCAATCCATCTGAGCTGCCCAAGATGTTGGATGGACTGAGAAAAGTTAACAAGAGCTATCCATCCCTTACAACAAAGGTAAAACACACATACGTATATACATGTGCAGAAATGCTCTGCTACTTTGTCTGATTCACCCACTACGTGTGTGTGTGTGTGTGTATGTATAGGTGGAGGAATCTGGAGAGCATGTTATCCTGGGTACAGGTGAGCTCTACCTGGACTGCGTTATGCATGACCTGAGGAAAATGTACTCCGAGATCGATATCAAGGTTTGGCTCTCCTTTCTTACACAGTACTGTCTCTGGCATGTTAGTTGATGACGATGTACGGTTCTCAAAAGTATTCTTTAACTTTTCACCCCAGGTAGCTGACCCTGTGGTGACCTTTTGCGAGACAGTGGTGGAAACATCCTCTCTCAAGTGCTTTGCTGAAACACCCAATAAAAAGTAGGTAAAAAAAAAAACCCCAGACACGGTTACACAGCAGCCATATGAGGAATCATCTATATTCACTTCAAGATAAGATCTGAATTAATTAAGCTTAAGTTTGTTTGGCTCAGCATTTTTTTTAAAGTGTCTTCAGGCACTGTTTTTACTACAGCATTAGTAATGGTTTTTTTTTTTTTTTTTACTCAACGTAATCTTTAAATGAAGATGGCCTAGACAAGATAAAGCTTTTCCATGTCATTTGGGATAAAAACACATTTATGGCTCCTTAAAACCCGAGATGTCCAAATAAAAGCAGTAAAACTGTTTGGCTGTTTGAGCTTTTGTGGTCTTGACATGTTTTTGTTTTTTTTCCAGGAACAAGATCACGATGATTGCTGAGCCTCTGGAGAAAGGCCTTGCTGAAGATATCGAGAACGAGGTGGTGCAGATCACGTGGAACAGGTGCGAAGGCGAAGGCTTTGTCTTCTTGATGCTGCATATGTCTGCACTGGCTTTGGCAATATAAAGCCATTTGGAGCATTTTTTTCCACTGTAGCCTGAGAAGCTACACCTGGCTTTAACAGGAATGAATAATCCGCTTCTATTTTTAGTCCATTTTCTGACAGCGGTCTGGAACACAACATAGCGATGACGGCTGCAATCAGTATTACAACTATGTACCAACCTATTGTTTTTCGTTAAGTCTAGTCTAGTCTTTTTATTTGTCTGACCTGCCTTTCGTATAATTACCTCACATACCTTGACTAAGTTAAGGAAGGGTGGTAGCTTTGGTATTCTATGGCAATATTGAAAAGGGTGAGTAAATTGATTCACCCCTTCCCCCATAATAATCAGTTAAATTGTGTAGAAACAAAATGTTGCAGTGCTTTTGGCATTAGCACCCTTCCATGATTATGATTTTTACAGTGAAATCTCTGCATAGGAATTTAAGTTCTTAAGGCGAAAATTTGTATTGCGAAACAAGTTTTCCCAATGGAAATATATGCGGATAATCCGTTCCAGCCACCCAAAAATATTACCAATATGACCAATACGAAGTCTCTGTAAACTGTATGGCTGCTTACAAAGAACTGACCCAAGCCAAGCGTTCCACACCACCAATCTGTGAACAAAAAAATGCCCAAAAATCCACGTAGCTACCACGTAGGCAACGCTGGTATCGTGGGTCGACTCTTTCCGAACAGCTTTCGCCGAAAGAAATCTTAAAATTCATAAACTGGCTACAGTTGGCTTTGTTTGGCTTTCCGTTGAGGCAAACAAGTTTTGAACGGCGTCCAGACGTACGTGCAACTTAGCCTGCGTTCGGTTCTTTTGTATGTCGAAAATGCTTCCTATGCCGATGCAAAATTTCAATTCTTGATCTGAAAATTCGTAAGGGAGGGGCCGAGGTTCCACCGTATAATTTTTTTTTCCATAACAGAACAGAAAACCCCATACTTCCAGCCGTACTTTAAAACCATACATCTGGAACCTTTGATGCCGTCGGTCTGGATATAAATGTGATACAGTTTCAGATTTGTAATTCCGAATGTTCCAGTAGTGTGCAATGGAAAGGGGATTTTAATGAGATCCAAAATGTCAAAGGAGACCCTTGTATGTTTAAATTCTTATACTAGTCTGGTATTCCTTTTTTTTTTTTTATCAAACTACTAAACATCTGTGTGTGTAAGTAATGGAGCTCAGCTGTGATGCAATCTGGAATTGTAGAGACCAGCATGTGTAGTTCTGTGTAGATGTCACACACCATTTAGTGCACAGCCTTCCAATCTGTCAACTCTGCTTTCTTTCTCTGTCATTAGAAAGAAGTTGGGGGAGTTCTTCCAGACCAAGTATGACTGGGATTTACTGGCAGCTCGTTCTATCTGGGCTTTTGGACCCGACACTACGGGACCTAACATCTTGGTAGACGACACTCTGCCGTCTGAGGTATGCAAATATCATATAATCGCAGGAGCTGGATTTTAAAGCATGAACCTTTGGCAGTCTTCTGGATAAAGGCCTGAAGGTGTATTTGTTCTCCGGCATGTGGTGTGTGTGTGTGTTTAGGCGCAAATGTTTTGCATTGCTCTGTGTGTGTGGGCGAGGAGGTGTGAAAAATGTGTTGACATCACCTGTCAGGTTTTTTTTTTTTTGTATGAAATGGTGGCATCTTTTAATATGGCATAAAGTTCAAGTCTGTGTGTGTCTGTGTGTGTGTGTGTAGGTGGACAAAGCTCTCCTTGGCTCAGTGAAGGACAGCATCGTTCAGGGCTTCCAGTGGGGAACCAGAGAAGGTCCTCTATGTGATGAACGTAAGTCACCCAAATCACAATCCATCATCAACATGGAATCAACAGATCTTTATGTGGTGCCGATATTTATATCCGCTTATGGGATATTTTCAGTCAGTATTACGAAACAAATGATTTTCTGGCTGCAAATCCAGTATACAGAGTGGCCCAAAAGATGTATATGAAGATGTAAAAAATTTTATTATCAAATTTATATAAGCATTGAAGGGTAGCAAGTCATGTTTGAATAATGCAATCGCAATAGGTGCTCAAAGCAGGCATCGTTAGCATCCAGACACTTTTGATTTCGGCAAACTACCGTATGAACAGCATCACGAATCCGTGCGATTTTTAATCGTGTTGGTGGATCTTGCGTTGCTTGAAAGTCCACCATTTTCTTTGGCTTCGTTTCGACTGCCACAACTCCATCATTGATAGCATGGTACAATTGCTGAGGAAACATAACACATTGCTGCCATAATTCAATTCACGTTTTAAATAAGGGCATAGATGACAACTGTTAAAGTGTGTATACATTTTTTCCGGCCTGTCTGTATAAAATGAGTCGATGTGTGTTATTCCCCTCTGTTGGATAACCTTACACAGAATTTTAGTGGTTGAAGATAAACACCTTCAGATTTTAGATGATTATGAGGCCATCACAGAGAGCAGAAATGGGTTTGATATTATTTTGAAGATAGAAAGTAAATGATGATCTCAAGAAACATTTGTGTGGGGATAAAAAATCCCTATCCCATAAACATTTATATTGCCCCAAGTAGGTGAGGTAAAAACGGAGCTCCTAAAATCTAGAACTAAAGCCCTGAGTGTCTGCTTTCATATGGAATATTAACCACCGCAAAGACCAAGACTCTACACATTGATTCTCTGAAAAGAAACACAGTTCATTGAGTTAATTTGTACTTAATTTAACACGTCATAAATAATGCAATATACAAATGATAAACGCGACTATTAACTTATGTCTGTCTTTATAACTGCTCTTTATTCATTCAGAACGCTCACTCCATACACGAGTCATTTTTATGTTCACTAACATTACTTATTTAAGAGATATAATATGTATAGACAGATGACATTGACAGATTATTAGATGATAAAACGCTGTCCACTTTCAGACTGGAGTGGCGTTAATACAGCATTCTTCTTTTAAATGGCTCGATGACAGTTTTGGACTGTTTACTAGTAATTCCCAGGCGATCGACTTTAATATATTAAACATGGCCCAAGCCAGGCCTTTAAAATGATTAGTTCAGCAGGCGCATGAAATATTACTGGAGTCTAAATAATCAGGATCGTGTCTTTCCCTGCAGCTATCCGTAATGTGAAATTTAAGATCCTGGATGCGGTCATCGCTCAGGAGCCGTTACACAGAGGAGGCGGACAGGTCATTCCTACCGCACGAAGAGTCGTGTATTCCGCCTTCCTCATGGTGAGCACTTTTTTCTCCTTGTTACATCGTCATTCTTCCTGCAGAGTCATCACTGCTTCCATTAGTTGTATTGAAGTGTTTTCTTTTCTAGCCAATATCGTAATTGATGAGCACCAGCGCTCTCGATTTTTTTTTTTTTTTTTTTTTTTTTTTGCCAATAACCAGTTCTTCGTTCTGATTGGTTGGTTTCAGGCTACACCCAGGCTGATGGAGCCCTATTACTTTGTGGAGGTTCAGGCTCCTGCTGATTGTGTGTCTGCTGTTTACACTGTGCTGGCACGCAGGAGGTAACACGTGACACACACACACACACACACACGGATGGATGGGAAAGGGAATTAGGCAGCTGCTGACTCTGCTGACTGTCACACACAGCGACATTACTAACATTAGCTCGCTCTTAAATTGCGAGTAAATGACTCACTTTTATAGTAACTTATTAAGAGGCATCATAGTTCTAATGAAGTTAATGCTTTCTTTCAGAGGTCATGTGACACAGGATGCACCAATCCCCGGGTCTCCCCTGTACACAATCAAGGCTTTCATTCCTGCTATCGACTCATTTGGGTTTGAGACTGATCTGCGTACACACACACAGGGACAGGCCTTCGCACTGAGTGTGTTCCATCACTGGCAGGTATATACATACACACACACACACACTCTTTCTATCTCTCTCTGTGTTTCTGTCTCTTTCTCTGTTTCTGTCTCTCTCGCCTACATAGTTTTCTGCTATATCCTTTCACCTACATTCATCCATACAACACTACAGTCTTAAGCACCACAATCACTCTCGTAGTTCATGGCGTTTATATGCAAATTAAACCAGAAAACCCTCATTCCTGTCCTGGAAATCTCCGGAAAGTGACCTTACCGACTGATGCAAAGCCTGAAACAGACACAGTAAATAAATACTGAATAAACGTTTCTTCGCCAGTAAACTTCACATGTTTATAATCCTGTGTGTTTTTATGTGGAGCAGCCACCATACAAGCCCTTGTGAATTAGCTGTTACTATAGAAACAGTACTGTATTGCTGTCTGAGTTAATGGACTTGGATCAGATCTGAACTTTATAGTGATAAGGGAAGTGATGGTTCAAGTGGTCAAGGCTCTGGGTTGTGGATCGGGGTTCAAGCCCCAGCACCACCAAGCGTCACTGTTGGGCAGTTGAGTTTGACCCTTAACCCTCTCTGCTCCAGGGGGTGCAGCATCATAGCTACCCCTGCGCTCTGACCCCAACTTCCTCAGCTGGGATACGCGAAGAAGGGAATTCCACTGTGCTGTAAAGTATGTGTGGCGATATTAAAGGCTGCTTGCCCTCAGTCCTTGTCAACAATCTTTTACTGTTACTGTACAATAAAATGATGTATTTAATTTGACATTTAGGAGGAAAAAGTCTGAAACTGTTTTTTTTTTATGTTTATCATATTTACATGCATTGGTTTCGCAAATACTTTCATTCAAAATAAGTTACAAGTGCAGCAGAATCTCATCCCAGCATTAAGCTGTGAGCAGCTCAGTGGTTCTCTGTCAGCCCTGTGATTTCAATCCCTAATCTTCTGCAGTGGAATTCCCTCTTAAGAAGAGAAAAAGGCTTAAAAAGTCTTCTTAAAAATATAATCCCACACACACACACACACACACACACACACTCAGCTTTAGGGGTGTGTGCTTAATTTGACACTGAATATGTTTTGCTGTTGCATAGTGAAGCACTGAATCAGCAGATTATGTCTCACTGCAAACCTGTCACATAGCTTTGTGTTAAGCTTTTTGAGGGTTTTTTGTTTTTTTCAAGCTACTCTACTCTAATTTTTTCCTTTGTCTCTCTCTCTTTTTTTTTTTATTATTATTATTTCTACAGATCGTTCCTGGTGATCCCCTGGACAAGAGCATCGTGATTCGGCCATTAGAGCCTCAGCCCGCCCCTCATCTAGCCAGAGAGTTCATGATCAAAACTCGTAGGCGCAAGGTGAGATTCCATCAGTCGCTCACATTCTCTCACACGTGCTCATTCCAAAAGACTTCTGTGCTTTCATGCAGGTAGTTTAGTCTGAAACATATCTTGGTAATGTGGAAGCTGTCATGTGGTCTGGGAAGCTCAGTGTGGTACTGAACCCGAGACTTCCTGTAGGAGGTGGTGTGAGTTTGGTTGCACTGGAACTGTGCTGGGATTCCAATGAGCTCGGGTCCAGGCTTATATACTGACCACTGCAGATCGAGGACACCCCAAAAGAGCTGCAGTTTTGGAGATTCTCTGATCCAGTCGTCTAGCCATCACGATCTGGCCCTTGTCAAACTCTCTCAAATCCTTACTCTTGCCCATTTTTCCTGCTTCTAACACATCAACTTTGAGGACAAAATGTTCACTTGCTGCCTAATATATCCCACCCACTAACAGGTGCCATGATGAGGAGATCATCAGCGTTATTCACGGCACCTGTCAGTGTTCATAATGTTATGCCTGTTCGGTGTGTTCATATATATTTATATGACGAGTTGATTATGGTCATGTTCTCCATATGCATTTGTGATGGAGTAAGAAGAACAAAATTGCCCCAGGTCTCAATAGAATCAAGTCTGAAACCAAACCAATGCTGCAGGGGCAACAATCAAACTCTGATTCGGGTCACAGCAAAAGTTCGCAGTGTGAAAAATCCCTTCAGAGGTTATTCCACATCACGCTTCAAAAATCAGCTCGGTTTATTACCTGTTCCAAATCATTCGTCATTTTCTCCACAACATTCTTTTACAAATAATAACCCAAATTTATGATAGAGGGATATATTAAGCTTGAACATATATTAAGATGATGGTATTGTATAGGAAAAGAATAAATGTCAGACGGACGAGAGCAGAAATATTTCATTCTGCTTAGCCTTCCACCAGTGTTCCACCAGCCTACACAAGGCGCCTTCGTATAAATATTAGGAACACCTCCAAAGTTGTGACTCAGGATTTTGACGACGTGAAAGGTTCTAGACACGAAACAGCAGAGAACATTTCTCATCAAAGATTTAACCCAGTCAGGAAATCTGAAGTGGATTTTTAGTAGGAAATTAGTTCTGAAACTCCGAAGGAAATCTCTAAACTTAAAGAAGGATTTTCTGTGGTCATGTTCACTATTTTCCAAGGATTAATGAAGATAACCAAGAAACTGACACTTTTGTGATCCTGTGCTGTGTTTCTGTACACATTTATATTCCTAACTAAATTTTCTGTAAAGAAACACAACACACTAATACATTTTTTACCACCATTTTTATTCCTTTTTTTTATTTTATTTTGATTTTGTTTTTTTCCCCCCCACTTTTGTCTGTTTTCTGGTTTTATCAAGCCGAGATTCTGCTTATATCGCCATCTCAAGAGCAAGTGCTTGAATGTTTGTAGCTTTTCTAATCCTTCTTTTCTGCTACTTTTCCTTCTTCTTATTATTTTTTTCCTCCCCTTTCTCTCATCTGTTCATCCATCTGAGCTTCTCATCAACCTGATTGCTGAAGATCCAGTGATTGGATGTTTGTGAGATGAATTTGTTCTTCTCACTGTAATCTGATTAAATTCTGAACTCGAACCAAACGCGGTCAGGGTCACACAGCAAAGGGTCCTATGTCTGAAATCATTCTTCTTCAATTGCTTCCTTCCTGTTTGAAGGATATTTTAAGTGTATTATTAAGAAGGGCTAGACTTGCTGGATGTAGAAGAATTTCCTTTTTGCACCTTTAGTTCTACTTTGTTCCCTTTTCCTTGCCTTTTCTTCTTGTTCTGGGGTCTTATTTTCTCTTTACGTATGGTATTTTTGCCATCAGTCCCTCCATTCCCTCTGTCAGTCTGTGTCTCTGTCCATTTTGATTGATTTTCTTAATAGATTCCTTCCTAACTGAAGTATATTTAAAGTGTGTTTCTTTAGGAGGCTTTCACACGGACAGTTTAGACTGAAAACCGATCATGGTTCGCATGATAAATTGGTAATGTGAAAGCCGTCATGTGGACCGGGAAGCTGAACCCGAGTCTACCTGTAGGATGTGGTGGGAGTTTGGAACCGTGTCACGATTCTGGTGAACGTGAACGTCTGCAGTCGTTCTGGAAGTAAAGTAACCTGTGTGTGTATTGACCACATCATTAGTTTCCAAAACACATGTAGCATCACTGGCAGGGGTACACTGTAGGACATAGACGAAATGAGACGGCTTGCTGCGTATAATAGATAATAATATAAAAAACAGTTTCTTCCAACAGAGTTTTTAGGCTGATGGTATCCTAAGTCTCTGACCTGTTGAACCAGTCAATGTATTCATTGATGCAGACTTCGAAGCACTCTTGTACATCGCTCTGTATAAGGGTGTCTGCCAAATGCCAGAAATATAAATGTAATAGCACCAAATAAATAAAAAACAAATATGGTTATATTCTCCATGCCATTACATCTACGTGTTCTACAAATGCACCAGGATTCGACTGAATCAAGTCTGAAACCAGACCAACGCTTCTTCACTTTACTGAGTGTTGATGAATGACCTCACAAAGTCTATTCTTTCAATGCCTTGAACAATAATACAAAACCAAAAAAAAAATCCATATTAATCTGCCGCTATTCATTTTCTGATAATGTGCCTTCTAGCTTTAACACTTACACATCTTTCATCTGCGCAGGGTTTGAGCGAAGACGTCAGCATCAGCAAGTTCTTCGACGATCCTATGTTGTTGGAGCTGGCCAAGCAGGACGTGGTGTTGAACTACCCCATGTGATGGGGGGGGGAAACGGCTTCAATTCTTTTTCACCCGAATACATCAACCCCTCAGTCACCTGGCGGGAAGACTCAACACAGATACTGTTTAATACCCGCTTCCTCAGTGGAAGATGTTCTAGTGTGGTCGAGAAATTCTGCTGTTTGTGCGAGTTGATGATTGAACCATTAATTTACGTAACCTTTTGTCATGTCTTTTGTTTTTTTTTGTGCAGGAGGGGGGAAAAGAAAAATAATTCCCCTATCCAAAATCTGTTTCACTGATAACTGTGTTTATATTTTTTATATCTCAGTACAAGAATGTTTTGTACAGTAAAAGGATGAGAAACAAGCGTGTGTCTTTTTTTGTCTTTTTATACTGTATCCGATTTTTCAGATGGTGGAGTGCTTAAATAATTGCTTGGTAATTTTATACAGGAATATCTGTTAGGGACTGACACATGGGCTTCAGTGTGTCATGGTCATGCTTAAATAAAATAAAAAGAAAAATTAAAAGACACTCAGTTCTATAATTATTGTTGGCGCCCTTTGAAAAGAAGGGCAACCTAAATTAAATGAACCTAAATTTTGAACTAAAAAAATTAAAGCTCAAGTCAAGAAGCCTTGATTGTTATTTCTACGCTAAAGGTTTTTATTCAGGATGTGTTTGGAGAACACTTAGAATCTCATCGTTGGTGCGTGATGTTTTTGGAAGTCATGTTTATTTAGAGCTAACGTTAATTGTCTCTACTGTCAGTACATTGTTCCAG
The DNA here is from genome assembly GCF_019097595.1 of Hemibagrus wyckioides. Lineage (NCBI taxonomy): Eukaryota > Metazoa > Chordata > Actinopteri > Siluriformes > Bagridae > Hemibagrus > Hemibagrus wyckioides. The sequence continues at coordinate 7,375,741 of NC_080711.1, forward strand.
TTAAGGGTTTGTTTGAATAGAGTTTAAGGCGTGTTTGTTAGTTTCTTGTTAACTTGATGAGCTGCATTTTTGTTTTGTTTTAGAGAACAATATGAAAGGCGCCTAAAGCTGTTCTAACTTAACTGACTTGTTTCGATCTCTGAAATGTAACTACATAAAAGATTAAATGTATTAGATGTTTGTTTGGAACATCATGATGTCCTATGGCCCAACCCAATTGTTGATTATTTTCTTATGGGTTTTATCATTCTTACGAGTTTATCTTGCTTCCACCACATGAAGGCAGTCTTGCTCGCTGTAGGATGATGCTGGTGGTAGGTCAAGTGGTTAAGGCTCTGGGTCGTTGATCGGATGATTGGGGGTTCAAGCCCCAGCTCCACCAAGTTGCCACTGTTGGGGCCTTGAGCAAGGCCCTTAACTCTCTCTGCTCCAGGGGTGCTGTATCATGGCTGACCCTGCACTCTGACCCCAACCTCCAAGGATGGGATATGCGAAGAAAGAATTTCACTGTGTATATATGTATATGTGACAAATAAAGGTTATTTCTATTTCTTTCTATACACACCACCCATTATCCATACCACTGAGGCACCTGAAGGATGAAAAATCATGGCTGCATCTCAATCAGCTCCGCAGTCAGGGCACTGATCACGGAGTCAATTTAAGGGCTGTCTATCTTTGTTTCTCTCTCGCTCTCTCTCTCTCTCTCTCTCTCTCACACACACCCAATTGCAAAATCCATTGCACGGGAATGTTCTCTCGGTATAAAACAGTGAGCATCGATGCTCACTATGTTCCCTGGAGATGCCATATTTTCTGAAGCCTCTCAACCTAAAAAAAATAATTATACTTTTGTCTCCAAACATATGTAGCTTATTGTTATAGCCTTTATATGATTACTAAGTCATTTTTTAACTTTCTGACATTCTATATATAGGTTGTTTGAGTAATGACTTTCAAGTGTTTAACTCCAGTATCTAGCCTATGATCCTGCTGGAAGTTGAATGATATAAATATTCATAATGTACTTTAAACAAAATAAAAATATAATAATATCAAAGCAATTGATCCTGAATGTTGTTGATAAATGCTGGTGGTGATGTTTTACAACACGAGTATGTGGTTATGTCACGGTGAATTGAGTCGTCAGTATCTCACGGTACAGTGATCTAGGGTCCTTACTGGGGAGCTAGAGGGCTGATTGAGACACAAGCCATGATTCTTAGATGTTTCTCCAGCTTCCATTTTCTTCAATAGCTTCCTTTTCATTTAAAGCACATTGTAAACCAAACCAAAAAGAACAGACTTGTAGTCAGGGCATGCCTGTGGCATAGAGTTCTGTCTTTTATCCCTTTTTCATCTTCTTGCTGTTTCTTCTTTTATAGTTTCTATGTTTTGCCTTCATCGTCTTTCTCCCCTTTCTCCTTCTCCTCCTCCTTGTTGTTGTTTTTCTTCTTCTTCTTCTTCTTCTTCTCTTCTCCCCCTTTTCTTTCACCTTTTTCTTTTTTCATTTTTCTTCTTCTTCACTTTATCATTTTCTCCCCCTCCTCCTTTTCCTACTTCTTCTCCTTGTTGTTGTTGTTGTTCTTCTTCTTCTTCTTCTTCTTCTTCTTCTTCTTCACTTTCTTATTTTCTCCTCCTCCTACTTTTTCTTTCTCCCCTTTCTTCTCCTCCTCCTCCTCCTTATTGTTGTTTTTTTCTTCTTCTTCTTCTTCTTCACTTTCTTATTTTCTCCTCCTCCTACTTTTTCTTTCGCCCCTTTCTCCTCCTCCTCCTTATTGTTGTTGTTGTTGTTGTTGTTGTTCTTCTTCTTCTTCTTCTTCTTCTTCTGCCCCTTTTCTTTCACCTTTTTCTTTTTTCATTTTTCTTCTTCTTCACTTTAACACTTTCTCCCCCTCCTCCTTCTCCTACATCTTCTCTCTCCCTTTTCTTCTCCTTCTCCTCCTTGTTGTTGTTGTTGTTGTTCTTCTTCTTCTCACTCTCCTTTTTCACTTTCTTATTTTCTCCTCCTCCTACTTTTTCTTTCTCCCCTTTCTTCTCCTCCTCCTCCTCCTTATTGTTGTTGTTTTTTTCTTCTTCTTCTTCTTCTCCCCCTTTTCTTTCACCTTTTTCTTTTTTTCATTTTTCATCTTCTTCACTTTATCATTTTCTCCCCCTCCTCCTTCTCCTACTTCTTCTCTCTCCCTTTTCTACTCCTTCTCCTCCTTGTTGTTGATGTTGTTGTTCTTCTTCTTCTCACTCTCCTTTTTCACTTTCTCATTTTCTCCTCCTCCTCCTTTTTCTTTCTCCCCTTTCATCTTCTCCTCCGCCTCCTCCTTATTGTTGTTGCTGTTTTTCTTCTTCTTCTTCTTTTCTTCTTCTCCCCCTTTTCTTTCACCTTTTTCTTTTTTTCATTTTTCTTCTTCTTCACTTTATCATTTTCTCCCCCTCCTCCTTCTTCTTCTCTCTCCCTTTTCTTCTCCTTCTCCCTCTTGTTGTTGTTGTTGGTCTTCTTCTTCTTCTTCTTCTTCACCTCCTCCTCCTCCTTTTTCTTCGTCTCTAGCTTACTCTAAGATGTTGACAGATCACCTAAGATCCTCATGCACTATAATAAACAATAAAAATCCCACATTATACTTTAATACACTTCACCGCCCCTCCATAAATTATCCTTCTACTAAAGTACCCTCTGGATTTTTATAGCTTTTACATTTACACTTCTTTCTTTCTCTTCCCTCAGGAGAGATCTTAGAAAGCTCTGCCAGTCTGGAGTATGAGAGAGGAAAACAATGTCAGCAGTTCAACGATGCCAGCAAGAGAATCAAAGCAAAAGATGGAGGATAAGTCTTTCTGTTTTTTATTAAATACGTTTAACTGCAGGTTCTAGTCGGAGCTCAGATGTTACTATGCCTATCTACAGATAAAGACGCGGCATTCCCGAATACATCTGCGTCAACAGAACACAAGAAAACTGCGGTATGAAGCAATCCACAAAGATTTTGAGTCACTTCCCACTAATTAAATATGGCAATCCATTCCTGGCAGGCTGTCAGGAGACAGCATGAAGCGGTGGATCAAATTACAGTGCAATATATCAAAATGAGTCAAATGAATGATGGCTAATTAGTAAGATCGATGAGCATGACGTCTAAATGTGGTTTCCAGAATCAATCATTCAACTACTTTAAAACATTTAAGAAGATTTGCTGACAGCTTCCCAGCAATCCCACTGCATAAGACTCAACATGTCACCGGAGAAAGGCCTTATTTCTGCTTTCATTCGTTCCACATGAGACATAATCTCTGCTTTCTAGCCTCACTAGGCTTATTCTTGACTTTCTACATGTCTAGCTGTGGCAAAACTCAAAAGTTCACAAAAAGTCTTCTCTTTAATTCTTCGAACGATTAACCGTCCTTCTTTTTATTTCATCTTTATTAAACATCGTGTACGACATTAATACGTACTTATTAAACTCCTAACAGAATACATTAAGAGAAGCAACCTTCTTCAAAGTACTTGAAATCCTCAGCTCTTATGAAAAATCTAATTAGAATAGAATACATTTAACTGAGCCGCTCAGTCTCTCGTTTGCTAAAGATGAAGGCAGCTCCTTATCCACATGGTCAAAGATGGGAATGATACATTCTTCAAGGGGATAACTAACAGCTATGCACAGCTATGTAATGCAAAAGTTTTCTGCATGTACTACACAGAGGTAAATTAACGTCTTTTTAATGACTAACATACCTAAAATTGGAATCAATGTTCAAACGTCCTCACCAATAAAAAAAAATTGGTATAATTTCCCCAGTTTTTCCACTTACCCTCATATTGTTCAACCTCCTTCCATCCAGGAGGAGAGATATAGGTCCATCCGCACCAGAACCAGCAGGTTTAGGGCCAGTTTTTTTCCTTCAACCATAAATATTCTGAACTCTACACTACTCACTCATGTCTCACTACACTTCAGTTCTGCTCCACCCTGTACGTTCTGTTATAATATAAAATTTTCTCTGTGTAATATAATTATAATGTACACTTCATAGATTCAAGATTCAAGATTCAAGAAGCTTTATTGTCATTTCAACCACATATAGCTGACGCAGTACAACGTTTCTCCAGGACCCTGGTGCTACAGAAACATACAACATCGAGTTCAAACACAAGAACAACACAGAGCTAGGACAGACGTTTGTCTTAGCCACATAAAGTGCAAAGACAAGACAGTGCAAAAACAATACGTACAAAAAGACAACACAAAAAACAGGACACTTAGCGACGAAAAGAGAACAATGTATGTAATGAAATGTAAATGAAATGGAATAAAAATTAAATGAAGTACAACTTTGAGAACTGTGAAAAACCAGGTAACTAATAACATATGTCATTGTAACACACACACACATATATATATATATATATATATAGCGGCCTGACAACACGTATTGTGCAAAACTGCAGTAGCAGCGGTTGAGGTAGTGCAAATAGAAATAAACATAATTATAGCAGCAGATGAAATATGCACAATGGTTGAGGTAGTGCAATAAATAATGAACAATATAAGTTCTAGTTCTAGTTCATAGATTACACCTAGTTTATCTATCTGTCTATCTATTTATACAGTATATATTTACATATATACTATATTTATATATACTATATACTATCTGTATAAATACTGTATATTATCTGTATTATCTCTGTTACTGTTGTACATACAATGTACACAATGCACACGTTTTTGCACAATTATAATCACACCTGGCACTTTATCTGCTGTAAATACAACTTGCACATACTTCTCTATGCACATTCTGACAGCCTTATTTATCAATGTACATATTTACATATTTATCGGCACTTGTTCATTTGCACAATTTCTACTATTTGCACTTCTGGTAGATGCTAAACAGCATTCCGTTGCTATGTAACTGTACTTTGCATTGACAATAAAGTTCTATCTATCTATCTATCTATCTATCTATCTATCTATCTATCTATCTATCTATCTATCTATCTATCTATCTATCTATCTATCTATCTATCTATCTGTCTGTCTATACCCATCTATCTATATCTATATCTGTACCCACTGTAGCCTGAGATTCCTGTTCTTTATCCTGATCTTGTGCTCTTATAGCTCTTCCTCCTTCAAGCTTTAATGTAGTGTGCATTTTAAAACTGCTTTTCTGCTCATCATGGCTGTAAAGAGTGCTGATTTGAGTTACCAGCTCGAACCAGTCAGGCTATTCTTCTCACACACCTCTCTTATACAGCTGTGTCTGTTGTTTTTCCGTCAGACATAGACATTCGATAGACAGCAATGAGCATTTAAAGATATGATTCTGCCAGATTAGCATTCTAGATTTCTAAAGCAAGGTTTCTAAAGCAGTTACAGTTCTTGAAATGGAAATATAAAACTTAGAACCATGGAAAACATTTTCAGGGGTTAGGCTTGGCACCTTGGTTCCAGTGAAAGGAACTCTTAATGCCTCAGCTTCATACAAAGACATTTCGGACAAAAGCACACTCCTAAACCTTAGGGAAAGTCTTTCCAGAAGAGTTGAAGCTTTTATAGCTGCAAAGCATTGGCCAACTCCATATTACATTCATGTGCATGTAAAGGCAGACGTCCCAAAACCTTTGGCAATATAGTGTATATGACATCTAAAGACTTCTTCCTTAAGACAACAGGCTGTAAGGCTCTGTGCTATCAGAAGAACCATTTCCTGTAATAGCCAAACTGATTAACTGATTGATTTCTTTTAACACTGTCTCCTTCCTATCCACTCAAGTCTCACATCTCTGTTCTTCTTCTCTCTAGAACTCTTCTCTCTTTCCACTCTCCCTCTGTCACCCTGAGTTGGCATGTTTGTATGAGAGAGTAAGTGATGGAAGGGTAGATGCCAGAGATATTTGTTATATGTAGAGATCATGAAAGGCATGAAGGAAACAGACACACTTAGCAGGACTGTGAGGTGCCCAAGGGGTGTCTCTGTGTGCCATATGTCCCAAACAAGCTTGGGAAAAATGCTTAGAGCATTTGAGCTTTTTAACCAATGGGAAATCTTTTACAAGTGTCACCAGAGAGCTGTCCTAATATTGCCTTATGGCTCAAAATGGGAGAGCAATCTGGCACAGGGTAGGTTTCATTCATGAAATCCTTCATAGACTCAATCGAAGCTATGGTTTCAAAGAGTCTTCAGGATGGTCCGATATTTAAAAAATAGTTGTGCACTGGACGGAGATTCTCAAGGACAGGACTGAGAACCTCTGATTTTCTCAGAAATAAACATAAGAAACATCTTTTCCAGTGTATAACCAATTTATGGTGGCATTTACATCAGCCAGTCTTTCGGGCCCAAGCTACTAATTGTCTCAAAATTACCGGTGTCTTGTCTGATGGCAGATGGACAGATGACGAATCTCTTGTCTATGCCTACGGGCTTCAGATTTGTGAAACATGGTTCCAGGGAATAACACTTGTGCAGATTTTGAATATACATTTTGTTCCAACGTTCCAGTCTTGTTCATCGGTATAAATGTTGCACCTCACACAAGTCGATACTGCGTCTAGGATTCTGTCAGACATATCCATGTAACATAGTCGTGCATGTTCTCTCCATATCTGGAAGTCTTCTTTCTTGTTAGATTGAATTGTTTCACTATTCATCCGAGCAGCTTTTTTCACCATCTCATTCCAAGACACTCCCTCCTCTCCTTTCTCTGGGGTCATTACATCCTAACGACTCCCCCTACTCTCACCTTCTCACTGTACCCTTAACAGGGATGGGAGGATCCTTGACCCTGGAAGATAAAACTTTCTGGAATCCTGCCAACTTCCCTCAGACTGAAGAAGCTGCTCAGATGAGTACTGAAACATTTCGGTCCAGTTGACCTGTATAAACTTCCAGATAACTACACTTGGATGAATGGGAATCTTCACAGATAGACATTCCCCACATGTCTGTTTTGGGTTCCTTCCAGGTTAGTCCAAAGACATGTGCTTTAGCCTGATTGGCATCATGTAGTGTGTGAATGGTAGTGCAATGGGTTGGCCCTGCCTTGTGCCCTGAGTCCCCTGGGGGTAGGATTTAGGGTTTCTGCAACCCTGTGATTACAGAAGATGGATGGATGGATGGATGGATGGAAGTGTTATCAAAGATGGATGGATGGAAAATATTAGTTCTGTAATATGATAAATCTAAGAGTTTATCTATGACATGTCTAAAAATATGCTTAGAAAGACATTTTCAGGAAAAATAAAATAAAAAAAAGGCATATGACGCAGGGGTCTCCCATTTATTATAATCACTGGGAGTGGCGTATTCAACAGCATATAAATATATAGTTTGGGGCCACACTTCTTTTCTTTCTCTTATACCTCACTAAAGATGGACTTTAGCATGATGGGCGAATACACTGGAATGTAACGGTTACCATGGTTACAGCGCGGAACCGTTTAATCGTATATAAAGGCGCGAGACTAATAAGACTCGCGAGCTCGTGCCTGTCATCCTGGATGATCACACATCATTATATTCAGCAGCCTACTTTTCTCTTATAGACTTAACAGCTGAAGGGATGAGAGTGCGCGCGTGTGTCTGTTTGTTTTGCAGACAGTCTCCGAAAAGCGCGTGAAGCGGATTTACGTCAAGAAGCGGCTTTAATGAAGCAGTTTGGCGACGTCGGCGCGGTGAAAGCGGTCGATTATTTAAGTCGGAGTGAACTTCTTCTCTTAATAATCTCCACAGACTCGCAAAGCGGTAAGATAAATGATAAATGATGGCTTTCTGTGACACACTCTCTTATCCTTTATGCTCATATGGCTTAAAGAATAGACTGCCGGTGCACGTGCATGCACGTCTAAGGAGTTAAGGATGCTACTGAATATATTCACTACCGATATTTCTAAAGGAGGCATTTGTTTGCATTGTGTGTGTCTCTTGTATTTTTTTTTTAAGGAGGTTTGCGTTTAATAATTTGTAGCCAAACATTTTGCTGTAATACTGTAGTCTAACCCCTTTATTGTCATGCGCACAGAAAGTGCAATCAATTCTTACTTGCATGTCGTTCCTCAGTGCTACAAATCAGCATCCACTGAAGATGCACATCAGGGGTAATGCAAAAGGCTCCAGTAGTAAAGTGCAGTGACAATAGTAGATTGTGCCTCCTGATGGCTTGATGCTAGAAGCAGTTTTTGCATTTTCTGGTCTGAGTGCTGAAGGTTTTGTATCTTCCCCCTGAATGAGGACATGTGGAGGGTTCGACTGCCCTGCTGAGACAGCGTGTATGGTCAATGTCCTGAAGTGCTTGTTGAGCGGAAAGCAGGAAATTGTGCCTAAGTGTGTGAGCTTTGTGTTGTTGGTTGGTTACGCAAGAGGAAAGATTCATCAGTCTGTATAGCCACTTGTTCATTATACTGACCTTGTACGGCTAAAAGAATTCAAATCAAAAGAATTGAATAAAACAAATTCTATCCTGAATTATTCTCATGCATTATATAAAATAATACACCTCTTTTTTTTTACCCCCAGAGGGATGATCATGTGCCATTATTTTCCTCTTGTTCATAATACAAAATGTTTTCTTGATGTTTAAATTTTAAAACCTTACAGTAAAGGGTACTAACCTGCACCAGTCCTTGTGAATGGTGATCTACCCTCAAGTGTACATATAGTGTACTCTAAGGGTCATCACGGTCTATGATTGTACCTTAAATCTTGTATTTAATATAAACTACATCCACATATCTATCTATCTATCTATCTATCTATCTATCTATCTATCTATCTATCTATCTATCTATCTATCTATCTAAAATAAAATGTATATTTTTTTGCAGCAGAATCAACCAGCAGAAAGTAAATACAGGAGATGGTCATCATAAAACACAATCCAACATTTAAATGTGTTTTAAAAACACATTGACCTTGCTTGGAGGAAATATCGACACCAACCAGTGTACCAAACTTTTTATTATTATTATACTTTATACTATTTATTATTATTATTATTATTATTATTATTATTATTATTATTATTATTATTATTATTTTAAAAGTTCTAGCTCTTCACGTGAGAAGAGGGTGGTGGGAAGGTGAGCGCGAACAGTTTTCATGTCTGATATCCAGCCACATCTTTTACTGAGCCGGTTGATCATGTTTTCCACACTCGGAAGAAAGTGCTATCTACTGCATACGTCTTCTGCATACATGAGCTCATGATTGGCTAGTGCCGCTGTGATTGACAGGGGAGAGAGAGACTATACTATCCCTCTTCCACCCCCTTTCAACTCAGTCATGCTTTATACATGTATGGTGAATCAAGCAAACCTGCTCTCTCAGCTGTTTTAACCAGCTCTAATAACTGTGATGTGAGCTGGTGTGCAGGACAAATCACTAACCTGAAGCCCAGAAAGTTGTCGCTTGGCAAATTTTGGAAAAATGCTGTGAGACGTATCAGAAAAGCCACTAATTTGGTGAAACATGCTAACCGCCAACTTCCTTCCATTTCACGCATAGATGTAATATTTCCTGTCTGTCAGAAGTTCGTGAAATATGTTACTGTTAATCCATGACCACATTTCAAAGATCACTGTACCACTTACAATGTATGTTAAGTAAGTGTCTTTGGTACAACAAATTTTTTAAAATATAATTTTTATTGTTAGGTTTTATTGTAAGTTTAATGCTACTACAACTAACAACAACAACAACAACAATAATAATAATAATTTATAATTATTATAATTATTATTATTTATATATTAATAACAATTATAATATAAATAAAATATAAATTATAATTATAATTGTTTATAATAATAATAATAATAATAATAATAATAATAATAAACAACTGAATTTGATGCACAGGGATTTCCAGATGAATTAAAATGCTAACTTAATTTCATGTATATTAAAATGCTGTGCACTTCACTGTGTGGTTCAGAGGTAATTTACAGGCATTCTATCAGCAGATTAACTAGCATCTGTGTGTGTGGGTGTGTAGGTGTGTGTGTGGGTGTGTATGTGTGTGCGCAATCCATCTGCCTTTCCAGAAAAGATTATATATGTGCGTTTTATTTCTCGTGCATTTGTGTGTACATATTCATCTACTTATTCATCCTCTGTGTGTTTCTGTCTGTGTGTGTTCATAAGTATTCATTTATTCACAGTGTGTTGTCTTGATGGATGACTGCAGTTATTCCCTTGCAGCCTTGCTGCCCTTTTTCATTCGATCCTTTTTTACATTTCAATAGTCTTCTATCTCAAACCCACAGCGAAGGATAAGAGTGTGATCCAGTAATGTTTCCTTTAGAGTCAGCGAGCAGAGAAGAAGGAAGAGAAAAAAGAGGAAAGGAAGCAAAAAGTTGCTTGTAGTCTGATAAAGAGAGACATAAGGAGCTGATTCGGTCTGTCAGGCAATAACATGGACGCCCACACACACACACACAAATCCATGCATGCATGCACATACATACAGAAGGAGAACAGACAGCTTGGTTCCGGTTGGTTAAGACCAGTTTGGACCACCCTTGATTTAGGAGAACTCCAGCTGAGTGCAATTAACCCACACTGTAGAGCTTGTGATGCCCTGTAGTACATTCATTTGCGTTCTATTATCTATACATACATTACCACGCCGTATGGTGAGATAGTATTGGATCTGATCTGCTCATCTCTGTGTCAGCAATACATCTAACGTTCTATTTATACAGCTAGAAAAGGCAGAAGCATAGAATTGTGGCTTTCTCTTATTCTTTCGCTCCTACGCTGCTTTTAAGTATTAAACGTTTACCACATTAATCCACGTTATATAATGGTACGACCTTGGAAGTGAAAGCATTAAGGCTTTTAGCATTTGATCTACATACAATATGTCTAATATTTGAACATAATTTTTGATTTTTTTTTTCTTTGTGATACAAACTAAACAAAAAAGCAGACATTTCTTGGTTGCATAAGTATTCACCCCCTATAGGTCAATAACACAAGTCTTCTGGGAAATGTCTGCCACAGCTGGGTCTGACAAAATTGCTCAAGCAGAACTTGACAAGAAGGATAGCATTAAAATCAATTTAATTATATACACAGTACATTCAAATTAAAGCCCCGTGAGAGTATAAAACAACTTCGGTTACTAAACAATCCGACATGGTAGATTTAAAGAAGAGATATCCCTATCTACAATGAAAATACAGAAAAAAATCTAAAAAATCTAAAAAAAAAAAAAAAATAATAAAAATTATTATATTTTCTTCCTGATCGGAGTGGTGTGTTTGTGGCTGTTCGTGGAATTGACAGTGGTGTTTCCATGGCAACGTACTAATTGACAGTGCTTATTCTAGAAAGTATGTAGGAATGCCAGTGTTGGCATTGCTCATATTGTTTATGCGGCTTCGCCACTGAAACTTTAAACAAAACACCGCTGCATTAACTGAATGCAGATTTAAGGTTTTAACATTTTACAGTCTACTATCAGCACCACAGCTACATATTAGTGTCTTTTTTCACACTTTAACACACAAATATGTGTCCAAATTCACAAATGTTAAAGGGATTTTTTAAAAAATGAATGAATAAATGAATAATAATAATAATAATAATAATAATAATAACAGATGGACTGGTGACCTGTCCAGGGTGTACCCCTGCCTTTCACCCAATGTGCGCTGGGATAGGCTCCAGCAGACCTCCGTGACCCTAATTAGGAATAAAGTGGGTATAGACAACGGCTGGACGGGTAATAATAATAATAATAATAATAATAATTATTATTATTATTATTACTAATAATTTATTATTAATTTATTTATTTATTATTGTTATTTATTACTATTATTATTATTATTATTATTATTATTATTATTATTATTATTATTACTAATAATTTATTATTAATTTATTTATTTATTATTGTTATTTATTACTATTATTACTATTATTATTATTATTATTATTATTATTATTATTATTATTTCACACACTAGCTAGCTCTCAGCAACCAATCACGACAGCTACCAATTCAGAAAATCGCACATGCTTACTTCAAGACTTCAAAGCACACAGCAGCTTGACACACTTGCAGGAAAACTCTACCTGCCCTCTTCATCAATCATAAACTCTCACGCACATCTGGTTAGTGTCACACCTGTCTCAGCCTCAGACCTCACACACCCTCGAACCATCAGCTGAACATCTGATGCATATAGCACACAAAATTCAGCAGTTTCTAAGTCGTCATCTGATTAGTTGGATTCTACAGGATTTCCGAAAGACATGTGTGTGTCACGTTTTATAATAGTCCAGCTGGAAACAAAGCTGTTGTGATGCTCTCGGAAGAAGGGAGTCGTCACATTTACAACTGGGACAATGAGCACTTAAGAGGATCAGCGAAATGCTGGATTTTGTAAATGATGTGAAATTCATTCTATAGACTTATTAATTTACACAACTATCTTAAATGAACGGCAGTCTGTTTTTCTAGAGACATCAAATTTGACATTTTCAAGCCCCTAAACATGAAGCTGAACAAAGCAAACTGTGATTGGTTGCTTTACATGTCAGTCAGGCGTCCTCCTGGGCAGGTCTTGGCCAATTAAAGCTTCTGTGGAGAACAATAAATACAATATGAGGGTTTGGCAATGTGAGACCAGTGTCATTCTGACTGACAGGAGAGGAGAGTAATGCCCTCCCTTCTGCCCTCCAAGAAAGCACGGCCAGTTTTACTCTGTATGACTCCTGGTTATAGTTGTCTGTGGCATGACTGGGATTTGAGCTCACAATTTCCCAACAGCCAACTATTTTGTTTTGCAGCACCCGGGAGCCCAGGAAGTGCCTAAGATGATTTAAGAAGTTTCCTTACTTGTGCTAGCATCTGCCAAAAACACAGAATATGCATATTATATGAAATTAAAGTGGTCATTATTGGGAATATATTGCATGCACACACACACACACATGGCAGATGTATGTGAATCCTTAGTGACATTCCCAGTGGGTAGGAGTCTGATGTGATTCTTTACTACCACTGAGCAGTACAGATTTGCACACTATACACACACACACACACACACACACACACACACACACACATACACACACACACACACACACACACAAAGCTTTGGTTGTTGATGCAGTTGCAGGATATTTTAATTGTTTATGACAGCATAAGACAATAGAGAAGCACAATGTGGTGAAAGATTCAGATCACACACACACACACACACACACACACACAGCTTTCTTTCCCATGCCTGCCTAACATCATCTTCTTAAAAACACATACATACACTTGCTCTGTCTCTTATCACACACACACACACACAAAACCTGATTTCCTATGACACAGTATCTGTCACATTGCAGTACACATGATTGATTGGTTCAGACCCAGCATCAAAGAATGTGAAGTGGTGGAACAAGAAGTTAGAAAATAGAAATAAATCTAAAGCTAGAGCATTAAATGAAATGTTTATGTTCTGGTGTCACGTGCTGTAAAAGCCTCAAATCCGTGTGTTTTATAAAGATACACAGTACAAAATCTGAAGGGCTGTAGGGCACAGGAACCAGACTCAAGGCCTATAAGCCAAATACAGCTCACTGTATCACTACATCCTGCAGGATGATGTAATAATGTATGTAATAATATATTATAATAAAGACATAGCAGGTTATACATACACTATGTTGGCAAATGTTTTGAGAGGCTTGCCTTTACATGCACATGAACTTCTTAATCCGTAGGGTTTAATATGGAGTTGTCCCGTCCTTTACAGCTATAAAAGCCTCTTCTGGGAAGGCTTTCCACAAGGTTTAGGAGTGGGTTTATGGGAATTTTTGACCATTCCTCTAGAAGCGCATTTGTGAGGTCAGGCACTGATGTCGGACGAGAAGGCCTCTAATTCATCCCAAGGGTGTTCTATCGGCCATGAAAACCCATTCCATGTTCTTGAGCTAATCTGAAGGCCACACGAAGTTTGGAGGACTGTAGCTGTTGACTCTGCAGAGTTGCTGTTGTTCCCAATTGCTTACACTTTGTTATGACAGTTGAACGTGGAATATTTAGTAATGAGGAAATTTCACGAATGGACATATTGCGCAGGTGACAACCTATCATGCTTAAAATCACTGAGCTCCTGAAAGCGACCCATTCGTACAAATGTTTGTAGAAGATTTGCAGTCTGCATGCCTTGGTGCTTGATTTTTATCATTAATTATATATATATATATAATGATAAAATTATCACTTATTAAAATTATTATATACATACATATATATATATATATATATATATATATATAAAATTTGCACACTTTGGGCTCTTTTGCACACTGTGGGCTCAACTTAAAAATGATTCAGAAACACAGCATTCTTTTGCGCAGCCTAAGACACTGATAGATAACGTGAAAATATCAAAATGTTAAAAGTCCCCAGTTTATGGCCTTTCAAGAGCTCATAAATATGCTGGTGTGGCTCAGGTTGATATTGCCATCCTTGCTGTAGAACCACATTGTCACTCTTTATCCTCCTTCACCAAACTAATTCTAGCTAATGCCATTAATGTGACATGAAGACTAGATCACAAAAACAAAGTGAGTTCAGGACAAGTTAGAGCATCTCTAGGGAAAAAAATAGGCTGTCAGCAGTCTCAAGCAATTTTGTGAAGGACAAAAATGAAGGCAAAGTCAAGCAGAATTAACACAATTAAGTACTGCTAACATGGAAAATCGTGACATATGTGACATCACTGGTAAGTGTTTAAAAGAAACATCCTGTGCTGGCAATTTTACCATTTTTCAAGTAGTTTTCCAAAACTCAACATGTTGCATCACAAATTTTGAATAAAAGCTGCAGGAGAATCAAGCTTTTTTGCCAAAAATGTCCATAAAAGGAATTACCTCTTTATGTCACACTCCTGTTTTTTTCCCCTAGCCTGCTAGGGGCAATATCTTCACACAAAAGAAAAACAAAAAATCAAAAGCTTTACAGTAAGTGATGATATCAAACCAATTTCTGCTCTCTTACATGCCCTAAGTGCTTATTCATAAACATCTAAAATTTGATGTTTATCTTCAACCACTAAAATTCTGTGTAAGGTTATCCAACAGAGATAAAAACACACATCTCACACTGGAAGCCAACAGAGTCCTGACTCATTTTATATCAGACTCACAGCCAGAACATCATTTATTTGTTTATACTGATTGAAAAAGTTGATTTTTTATTCTTCCAGGAAAATTGGGAGCTCTTAATTGAACACATTGATTGTACTAATAAAATAAATGGAATTCACAGCAAGTTTTATTATATATCTTTATAATCGGTTTTAAATTTCTCCTCCGTTGACAGTATGTGAAGGAATCAGCTTTCGAGAGACATCAACATACATGTCTATATTTACTCGTGCCTTTCCTTCGTCTTTTCTTCAAGTCACGTTCTACAATATTCATTCACCCATGACTGGGTTTCCATGGCCACAAGGATCGTGCCAATCAGAGCGCAGGATGGCCATGTGCTCCAGACGAGGAACAGAGCCTACAGGCGACATGCACATGCTAGCATGCTAACACTAACACAGCATATTTTTCTCCTTCTCTTCCATTACTCAACTCTCTCTCTCTCTCTCTCTCTCTCTCTCTCTCTCTGCACCCCAGTGTATACTCTCCATTGCCCTTTCACCTGTGTGGCGTTTTAAGAAGCCTAGGGTATGTGTAATTGTTCTCTTTTGTTGTTTTTATTTCCTCTTTAGGCATGACATTACTAATGAGAGTGTAAAGATGGACAGAGCAAGAGAAAGAAAAAAATGTCCTTCAGACAAACAAGTAATTAGTCATCATGTTTAGACAGTCAGAAGATTGTGACTCCCTCCATCAGCTGTGTGGGTCCGTGGCAAGTGTATTTATAATGTTTGTATGTATAAGAGAAGGAGAAAGTCTGAGATACAGAGTTCTGAGACTTTAAAAGTCATGAATCAGAATGGAGAGAACAGGACATGTAAATATTTTTCCAGCCACACAGTGAAAGCTTTTGACTGTGCTGTAAAGCAGGGATTCGTTTATAAAGATTTTGCGAAGAGCAATTATTTGAAAAGAAAGAATGAAATAAATTGTCAGCCATAACTATAGAGCCATATATGTTCATTTTTTCCCTGAAATCTATTTCAGAAAAAGAAGGCTCTTCGTATTCTGGATTTTTCGAATCTGGTAAAGATTAAATAGTGAATGACGATGAACAAATGATTGAATGAATAATTAAAACATAGAATATGCTTTTCTTCTAGTTCAGTGTAGAGTAGAGTAGAATAGAATAGAGTTATGTTGAGTACAGTAGAGTAGTGTAGAGAACGATAGAGTAGTGCAGTGTAGTGCAGAGTGGAGTATAGTACAGTACAGTAGTGTATAGTATAATAGTGTAGTGTAGAGTAGTATAGAAAAGAGTAGAGTGGAGTAGAGTATTGTAGAGAGTGTAGAGGAGAGTAGATCACGTTTAGAGCAGAGTAGTGTATAGGAGAACAGAGAAGTGTACAGTAGTGTACAGTACAATAAAGTACAGTAGTGTAGAGTACAGTACAGTAGTGTAGCATAGAGTAGTGTAGAGTACAATAGTGTAGAGTGAAGCATTGTAGAGTAAAATAGAGAAGTGTAGAGTTGTGCAGAGTTTTGTAGAGTAGAATAGAGTCGTGTACAGTAGAGTAGTGTAGAGTACATTCGAGTAGAATATAGTAGAGTACAGAAGAGTAGTATATAACAGAGTAGTGTAGCGTACAGTAAAGTAGAATAGAGTAGTGTAGCGTAGAGTAGAATAGAGTAGTGTAGAGAAGAGTAGTGTGGAATAAAGTAGTGTAGAGTACATTAGAGTAGAATAAAAAAGTGTAGAGTAGTGTACAGTAGAGTAGAACAGAGTAGTGTAAAGTATTGTGAAGTACATCAGGATAGACTAGTGTAGAATAGAGGAGAGTAATGCTGAATTGTGCAGTGTGGATTTCAGTAGAGTAGAATAGTGCACAGTTGAATAGTGTAGAGTTCTGCAGAGTAGAGTATTGTAGAGTTCAGTAGAGTATTGTAGAGTTGTGCAGAGTAGAGTATTGTAGAGTTCAGTAGAGTAGAATAGGGTAGTGTAGAATACAGAAGAGTAGTATAGAATAGTGTAGCATACAGTAGAGTAGAATAGAGTAGAGTAGCATATTGTAGAGTAGAATAGAGTAGTGTAGAGTACAGAAGAGTAGTATAAAATAGAGTAGTGTAGCGTACAGTAGAGTAGAATAGAGTAGTGTAGAGTAGCATGTAATAAAGTATTGTAGACTACATTAGAGTAGAATAAAGTAGTGTAGAATATTGTAGAGTGCAGTAGAGTAGAATAGAGTAGTGTAGAGTAGAGTAGAATATTGTAGATTACAGTAGGGTAGAACAGAGTAGTATTGTGAAGTACAACAGGATAGACTTGTGTGGAATAGATGAGAGTAGTGTTGAATTGTGCAGTGTAGAGTACATTAGAGTAGAATAGAGTACAGTAGAGTTGTGCAGAGTAAAGTATTGTAGAATTCAGTAGAGAAGAATAGGGTAGTGTAGCATACAGAAGAGTATTGTAGAGTAGAATATTGTAGAATACAGTAGAGTAGAATAGAGTGGTGTAGAGTACAAAAGAGTATTATAGAATAGAGTATTGTAGCATACAGATGAATAGAATAGAGTAGTGTAGAGTACAGAAAAGTATTATAGAATAGAGTAGTGTAGTGTACAGTAGAGTAGAATAGAGTAGTGTAGAATAGTGTAGAGTATGGTAGAGTAGAACATAGTAGTGTAAAGTATTGTGAAGTACAGCAGGATAGAGTGTAGAATAGAGGAGAGTAGTGTTGAATTGTGCCGTGTAGAGTTCAGTAGAGTAGTGTAGAGTTTTGCAGAGTAGAGTACTGTAGAGTTCAGTAGAGTAGAGAAGTGTAGTGTAGAGTACAATAGAATAGCATAGAATGCAGTAGAAGAGTGTAGAATAGAGTAGTGTAGACTGGACTTGTGTAGAGTTCATTAGAGCACAATAGAGTAGTGTAGAGTTGAGTAGAGTACAGTAGAGTTGTGCAGAGTAGAGTACTGTAGAGTTCAGTAGAGTAGAACAAGGTAGTGTAGCATACAGTAGAGTAGAATAGAGTTGTGTAGCTTACAGAAGAGTAGTGTAGAGTACAGTACAGTAGAGGAGTGTAGAATAGAGTAGACTGGACTTGTGTAGAGTTCAGTAGAGTATAATAGAGTAGTGTAGAGTTGAGTAGAGTACAGTAGAGTTGTGCAGAGTAGAGTACTGTAGAGTTCAGTAGAGTAGAACAAGGTAGTGTAGCATACAGTAGAGTAGAATAGAGTTGTGTAGCTTACAGAAGAGTAGTGTAGAGTACAGTACAGTAGAGGAGTGTAGAATAGAGTAGACTGGACTTGTGTAGAGTTCAGTAGAGTATAATAGAGTAGTGTAGAGTACAGTAGAGTAGTGTAGGGTTGTGCAGAGTAGAGTATGTAGAGTTCAGTAGAGTAGAATAGAGTAGTGTAGAGTAGAGTAGAAGAGAGTCGTGTAGCTTACAGAAGAGTAGTGTAGACTAGAGAAGTGTAGTATAGTAGTGTAGAGTAGACTGGAATAGTGTAGAGTTCAGTAGAGTTGAGTAGAGTACAGTAGAGTTGTGCAGAGTAGAGTACTGTAGAGTTCAGTAGAGTAGAACAAGGTAGTGTAGCATACAGTAGAGTAGAATAGAGTTGTGTAGCTTACAGAAGAGTAGTGTAGAGTACAGTACAGTAGAGGAGTGTAGAATAGAGTAGACTGGACTTGTGTAGAGTTCAGTAGAGTATAATAGAGTAGTGTAGGGTTGTGCAGAGTAGAGTATGTAGAGTTCAGTAGAGTAGAATAGAGTACTGTAGTGTAGAGTAGAGTAGAAGAGAGTCGTGTAGCTTACAGAAGAGTAGTGTAGACTAGAGAAGTGTAGTATAGTAGTGTAGAGTAGACTGGAATAGTGTAGAGTTCAGTAGAGTAGTGTAGAGTAGAATACTGTAGAGTACAGTAGAGGCGTGTAGAATAGAGTAGACTGGAATTGTGTAGAGCTGAGTAGAGTAGTGTAGTGTACAGTCGAGTAGTGTAGAGTTGTGCAGAGTAGAGTATTATAGAGTACAGTAGAGTAGAGTAGAGAATACTTATAATCCGGAGAGTAGATCTAGTGCATTTTGTTCAGCTGAAAAGCCTGAAGTTTTATATCACAGACTCATCCCAGAGCTCCTACACATCCCTCAGAAATCCAGCAATCAGACATGAATTGTAGAATAGAAAGTGAGAGATGATGTCAGGGTGATGTTTCCGTGTGATTCATCTTCCTGAGATAAAATGGATCAGATCGGGGTTTGGCTCTATAACCAGCTGACTAAGGAATTCAAATAGGCAACAAATCTTTCCAATCGATACAGTAATTGCCTTGAGTAAGAGCATGGAGGTGTGTGTGAGGGAGAGAGAGAGCGTGTGTGTGTGTGTGTGTGTGTGTGTGTGCACTGACTATGTTCCTGCCTCCATGTCCCCAGGCAATTTGTCCACCTCATATTCATTCCTTATGTGCAACCTCCAGGTGAACACATGTTTAGTCTGTGTGGTGTGTGTGGGAATGCATCAGATTAGTGTTCATCAGTGTTCCACTGGTCAGCATCAAGAACTGGAGAAAACAGAAATCTGGTAATAGATGCACGGCTTTGTCAGGTTGACGAATGACGAAATTGATTCGGAAGCCTGCAACCCGGGAGGATCTGCTGCATATTTGTTACCATCATCCCATTTTCTGTCTTCTAATCAAAAGATCTCTCGCTGAAGGAAGACATAAAGAGGAAAGAGAGGAAAGGAGGCATGAAGCAAAGAGGCAAGAGGCAAGATGTGAGCTAGGTTCTTACGCTATATAACATGGAAAATTGTACTTTAGGCTTTGAATAAAATGGATCATACATTAGGTTTTAGTTTAAACAGAAAGGTTTTGAACTGAATAGAAATAACACATCTTAAGGAGCAGCCACTACATTTGAAAACACAAAATGGTTGATCTTGCCTTCGTGGTGTATTAGTGTTCTTTATAACCTTTTAGAAGAGTGCAGTGGTTTCCTGGTGTTTTCTTCTTCAACCCACATGCTGCGACAGTGACAAGCGCTCCTCGCTTCATTTTGCAGTGATCTGGGCAGTAATAGTACACTACATCTCACTGACTTCTCCAGTGGGAACACACTACTTGCATACTAAGTACACACAGCTATAGGCACACATGCTGTAGGTTCAGTTCGGTTAGCGTGATAGAGCTGAGCTTGAGGTTTAATCTGATTTTTTATTTCATTTATTTTATTTTTTTCTAAATCCTGTCTCACTTCATCTCTTCTTGTTCATCTATTTTCAGGAATTTAATAATGACATAATTACGCATGAGCTCAGCATGTGGTGTGCTGCACAAACACGGTGTCTGATATCAATAATGTAGATTAGATTTTTTTTTCTTTTTTTTCTTAATTTAATAAAGATCCACTCAATCGTGCAGCTGATTGATGATACTCTGCGCTAAGAATCTCGTTTAATGGAACAGAGGTTTAAGGTGAAGGGTACAGAAGATGAGAACACACATGAGATAATAGGTTTGGGGTGGAGGTATTTATTTGTGTGTGTGTGTGTGTGTGTGTAAGCAGGCGGTAAGCAGACGAGGTTGAGTGTGTTTCTCCTCGGGGCATTTTCAATTTGGACGTGTCCTGTGACACATTTGTCCTCTGTATGTTTTTTTTTGTGTGTGTAAGAGAGAGACAGAGACACAGACAGACAGACAGAGAGAGAGTGTGCATGTGTATATGTGAGACACAGAGAGAGAGAGAGAGAGAGAGCGAGAGTGAGAGAGAGAGAGAGAGAGAGAGAGAGATAGTGTGTGTGTGTGTATGTATGTGTGTGTGTGTGCATGTTGGGTATGTGTATGTGTATGTATGTGTGTGTGTGTGTGTGTGTGTGTGTGGGTGGGTGGGTGTGTGTGTGTGGGTGGGTATGTGTATGTATGTGTGTGTGTGTCACCATGTGAAAAATGTTGCTGTGATGCAGTATTTTCATCATTCCTGTGCAGGCTGCTGAATATAATGCTAGACTGGCAGTTCTGTGTTTTTCTCTTATTTCTCTCGAGATTTAAACTGTTAGTCCTATAAGAAACAACCCCTACAGTTTGTTCATTTCCAGTCGCGTGTCCACGTTAATGAACCAGAGGAGTATTTTTTCAGGTCGTCGATCATACTGAAATATTTTGCATGAAAAGTCACGAGCAGCACGATGTCCGAGCCGAGGCTTGTTCCCACAGCTTTAATCATCACTGTGGTGTGCAGACAATGTTACAGACTGAGAAGCCAGAAGCTACTTAGGACTGTGGGAATGTGAGATAACATGGGAATAATAGGCAAATATAGCTGTGGGTCTTTAGATCTAAATTAAGAAGCCAACTCATACATCTCAAAGCCACAAACTTTTGCCTCTCGTGCAAGAGGAAGAGGAGGAGGTAGAGTATGGGGTCCTCTGTGGAGGTGGAGTTCACGATTAGCACGTTCGATTGAATCTAATCAGACTCCTCCAATCTGACTCCTGTGAAATAAATAAATAAATACAGTTTATATGTACAATACGCTTTCAAAAGGCAACTTTAGATTTAGACAAGGGATACAGATGTTAACAGATGTTGGCATGAATCAGTTGTCAGTTTCCAGATGGAAGCTAACCTTTTTCATAGTCTGTTTTTCCGGAATCTTTTTAAGGGGCTTAATGTGATAAAATGCACAATAATAGTGTTTCATGGATGTGGAGCGAGTGTGTGATTGTGTTTTTCCAAATCAAATTCCCGACTGGATTCGTGTGTGTCCCTTCATAGCCCATCATTATATAAACTTTGCAGATGCTCCTCACTACAGACTACAGAAAACCCTCATTTATTGCCTACGCTTACTTTTACACGCTCTCTCTGACCTTCTCAGTAGTTTTCGACATCTTTTCCTTGTCTCTCTCTTTTAGTCCTGGTGTTTCTGACTCAAAATATCTGGTGAGAACAGAGTAGTGTAAGACTTTAGATTAGATGCAACAGCGTAGGAATGAAGTAAGGACAAAAACACAATGAGGCATGCGATTACAGTATAGGAAAATAATCAATGTCAGGCTGGTGTGAAACGAGTTCATCCCAATTCGAAGTGAAGTCACTGTTAACACACTGAAGTTGATTATATTACAGCAATTTGCCAATGATTACATTTATCCAACCAATCGTATTCTGTACAGAGTCACAGGGAGTCTATCCCAGGGATCTTGGAGAACAAGGTTGGGGACAGTGTGCCAAACTATCAGAAGACACAAACACACACCACGGAACATTCTGAGATGACATGAAATAACATGGAACTGGAGGAGGAACCCTCTAAAACACAGAAAGAACACGCAAACTGGTTGGTGTAGCTCAAGTGGTTAAAGCTCTGGGATGTTGATGGCAAGCCCCAGCACTGCCACGCTGCCACTGTTGGGCCCTTGAGCAAGGCCCTCAATGCCCCATGTTCCAGCGGTGATGCATCATGGCTGACCCTGAGCTCTGACCCCATCCCACAAGGATGGGATATGTAAAGAAAGAATTTCACTGTGCAGTAATGTATATGTGACAAATAAAGGCTATTTAACTGTTCATAAACTCAAACACCCCAAAGGTCTGAAGCAAACAAACTAAGCTCCCATAAATTATTGCAATTTTTATTAATTAATGGATTTTAATAATAATATTGTGGAACTTCCATGGAACTAATTCATTCCTATTATCACTTCTATTGTACCTCACATCCCTCACCATTTTTCTTCTCTTTCGAAGTTAATAAGAGAAAATAAGACCCAGGGTTTTTCACGTTAACAAGAAAGCACATAACCCACTCTGAATTCAATTCAATTATTATTATTTTTTTCATGTAGCGCTGTTAACAATGCACATTGTCATAAAGCAGCTTTACTTATTCAGAATATAAACGATAAAATTTTACAATCTCTAATTAGAGGTGATGATGGTGAGAAAAAAACTCTTCCTCAGCACACACCTGATAGTGTGATTATAAATTATTTCTACAATATATATATATATATAGTCAATTGCAGTTGTGTAACCAGGAGTTTTTGAGCACAAGCATAATTTTTGAAATCATTCCACTTTTAACTCTAAGCAATCCCATATATCTCCATTATCAATCCAGGGCCATCCTCATCCTCATCCTCAGCAGCATGGTGGATCCTCCAAATAGCAAGACCCCAAACCCCTGAAGACTTTCCTGTGTTAGAAAAGTCACGGCTTTACCTAAGACGCTGACACTGGACCCTCCTACCGAAAATACTTTACAGAAACTTTCATAATTTCACGTTTCTGTGCTGCTGTACGTCTTTTATCCAATGCCTTCTTGCCTGGAGGCTAGGACTAGTGTAGATAGTTCAACATTCTCTCCGTGGTATTTTACAGGATAGATTTAATACTGATTGTCACATGTGTTTGTTTAGGTGTCAGCGTTATCTCAATGGTATCATCTCCTATCATTCTTTAGGAGAAATAATTAGATTGGATTAAAGGATTTCACTGCATCACCTGGAAACTTGTTACCTAGAAACTTCGTTAATGGTTCAGAAAAAAGAGGGATGGAAATCTTTCTCCACATCTCAAAAATGCGTTAAAGTACATTCTCTTCAAATTAATTAAGATATCAAAGTACAAGTGTACATCTTTGCTGAAATCTCTAAGGAGATCTCAGATATAAAAATGACTGGGGTGTTATTTTTTCTCTCTCTCTCTCTCTGGAGCAAAACCTTAAGCAGACATCACAGTCTCCCTTTTCTTTCCATCAGATTTCATTACTGTCTAGGAGAAATTTATAGAGATAATATATATAGTCTTTTTTTTATTCTATTTCTCATTTTTCCATAAGAAAGGCATGGCAGTTGCTGGAAGGTTTCTAGTGATGCGCAGGGTCTTGCATTAGTGAGGATGATTTATAGAAAAGTCTGATCTTGTCATGACTATATATATATGTATTTTTAAGCTTAAGCAATAAGTATTCCTTCCGTCTCCGGAACATTTATCATGCAGGCGCACATGAGGTACAATTTCCTTTTGTCAGTTACTTTCTAATGTTTACATAATCCCCAGAAGATAAGTCACGCATCTTATATATATATTTAACGAAATCATATTACATTTAAAAACCTTGACGTTTTTTTTGAGATGCTCGACACTTGCAAAACACTTTGGTAGTCAATGGTAGCTTACAGCTTGTATGTGGGTGTAGCTGGAAAACCTTCTGACTGTAATCTGGCTTCTCTGAAAACTGTAAGAGAAAAGAATAAAGACTATAGAGAGATAGCCAGAAGCTGGATTTTTTCTAACCGTGACCAAAGATGCCAAGATGAACAGAAAAGCAGATATTAGGATGTGATGTTCCTTGGAGCATTGCACTCTGAGAGTATAAAGGGAGTCAGAAGCGGCTTTGGAGAAGTAGATAAGGTTAAGGGAAATATTTTATTCTGTGTGTCGCAGGCTATAGGAAAAAAGAAAAAAAATCTCCCTGAAAGGGTCTGCCTTTAATCCATCCCATCCCCCCATCACCACACTTGCTCCTCTGTATCATCAGTATGAAATCATTTCATAGTGTCTCACAATTTCACCCCCTTTCCACCTCTCACCCTGCTGTAAGGACATTAACCCGTCATTCTGTCCTCCCTCCTAATCGCTGACCCAATTTAGGGGAATGAGGGGTAAGAGGGGTCCATTGTGTGTGTGTGTGTGTGTGTGCGCATGTGTGTGTGTGTTCCACAGAGAGGAAAGAGGAGGAAACGCATGCAACCCCCCACCCACTTCATTGTACAAGCCGCTCACACACACTCACACACACTGCAGTCCCACATGGTTGTCAGATATAGTGCGTATAAATGTGGGGGTCCATTTGCTTCCTGGTTTTAAGGTCAATGGCGACTGATCTCAGGGCTTGTTGTAAAAGAATGAAAAGGAAAGAGACAGAAAGAAGAGCAGGGAGATGAAAGGAAAAGGGGTGGAGAGGCAGACACAAAGAGGAGAGGCAGAGGAAGCGGGGATACCCGAGTGTATGTAAGTACATAGTTTGGTGCGTGTGTATGTGTGTGTGAGTGTGTGTCATTTGAGTTGTGTGTCAGGACGTGCCATATGTTACATGCTTCTGGTTGAAATATCATTCTGTTTGATGGCACAGGGAGCATTCTCTTATCCAAATCCATTCCCACACACACACACACACACACTTCTAGTTGTAGAGTAGATGTATATACACACAGAGTGCATATGTTGCCTCATTCGTTTTCCCTTTTCATTCTTGGCGCTGCACGATTTCCGTAAATGGTCAGGAATTCTATTTTTAGTCCATTCTGCTTAACACAACAAGATCTGTTCATACCTCTAAAGAAACAATGCAAAGAATATTCCAGTTCAGTTGAGGTGAAAGGGTTTCTTTCTTTCTTTCTTTCTTTCTTTCTTTCTTTCTTTCTTTCTTTCTTTCTTTCTTTCTTTCTTTCTTTCACGCATAAAAAACAGTCACAGGTCATAATCTTGTTTTCCTTCATTCTACTACATGCATACACTCAACTCTACCCCAAAAGGAAATCAACTAAACCTTGGGTTTTATTTACAATCGAAATACCATGAGTTTATAGACCTTGAAATGCACCGTTCATTCATCTAGTAACCATCAGCATCCTGCAATATCCTGCGGGTGTGTGGGGAAAAAAAATAGACGAAAAACAGAGAAAAAGTTGTCGTTGTCGCTGTATGCCTTGCTGGACTACAGAAATAAGTCATCTGGCAAAAAAGACATATTATACAAATTTATGACGCAGACGAGGAAGTCGGTCGTTTTCATCTGTGATGCCCACTTAGGTTAAGATGATTGTAGCAAAGGGCAAAATGAATTCAGTTTATTATTCTGAAGCGGTGACGCTTTGTGGGAAGAGGGTAATGGAGCTAATTTGGAAAAGAGGAACATTAAGACTTCATGCTTAATGCAGTTAGAAGGACTAAGACACATCCCTCTGTAGTGATATTAGTGGAAGTGATGGTTTATGTTGTTGCTTGGTAGGAGTAAGGCAGATACGCAAAACCGTGTGACGTTTCCTACTATTGACTCAAATTCAAACAATACACTGAGCGATAAAATCAATAAGAATAATAACATACTAAGAATAGGATTCACTATACGGGGTAAGAAAAGGGAAGAAAGTATATGGAGATAATCTGGAAATGTATATACGACTGCAGATCGGCGGTAAAAGACTCCGCCCACTCCGGTAACACTCAGCTTGTTGCAATCAGGCAATCAGGCAACAGCCTCCGCAGTCTAAAACAGAGTGGCTCAGGAGGAGCGTCTTTCCCCATCAGACCCCTCGACACGGACCATGTCCATCTTATAAATCTCTCGGTATTCCTTAAAGACTCATTTATTCCATTATAATTCGGCACACTGCATTTTACTGTGACTACATGCCTGTTAATTCTGTAATATTTGCACATTCTGTACATAACTGCACATCATACTACTACATCTAACAAGTAACATATATGTCTGAGAGGAGAAGCCAGATTCCCCCCCCCACACTCTTACTCCAAGTTCTATACTGTATACAACTGCGTACGTGACAAATAAATCATCTTATAGTCTTAAATCTTGGAATCTTGAATTATTGTGAATGAAGTGCAGATGTGTGCGATATATGCCGTGCAAAACAAATAAATAAATACATTTAAAAAAACCT
Organism: Hemibagrus wyckioides; assembly: GCF_019097595.1. Lineage (NCBI taxonomy): Eukaryota > Metazoa > Chordata > Actinopteri > Siluriformes > Bagridae > Hemibagrus > Hemibagrus wyckioides. Next base: position 7,402,529 of record NC_080711.1, read on the forward strand.
GTAGAGGTAGTGTGTGTTGAGTAGTAGACAAGTCATTAATTAATGGTGACTTTGTCCCGATGGTAATTCTGTGGTCTGTTCACCTTTTAAGAAGCAGCACGCTTCCATTATCCTGAGAGAGCGAGGCTGTGAAGGAGATGAAGACGGCTTACCAAAGCAGGTTAGCCCTGATGAGCGTTCTGCTGAGCATGTGCTCTTTCTGCTGTTCTTTACTGCCCAAGGGGAGGGCACAAGTGATGAGACAACTCTGTGTGTGTGTGTGTGTGTGTGTGTGTGTGTGTGCTAAAGACACGTGGCAGGGCCAACTACAAGAATACATTCACTAAATGGACTCAGCAATTTTGAATGCACAGTGCTGGCTGCAAATTTTATAACACTGCATGAAAGACTGTAGAGTTACTTTCTGCCCTACAGTTTAGCTCAGGAGTCCCAAATAGAGTCTTTCATTTGGTAATATCAGTGTCATGTATGTCAGCTTTAGAGTAGGATATATTAGACGTGTAATAATCAGAAGATTTGGATTGATGCTTTCGGTTTTCATCCTTCATATTATCAAACAGATGTGTGAAAAAGGTTATGAGAATGACCCATAACTCATATATTTAACCCGTTTAACAGGAGTGTTACTATTCCTTACACTAGTTTTGAACTAGTTGTCTTTTTTATTATCTTATTAATAAACTGAACTAGTTATCTTTACTATTATCTTTTCCACACACCCACAAACATCTTCCTTTAAAATTCCAGTATATTTAGATATTAGAAGTTCTTCACATTACAGTCTGTAGAATGTGTCTTTGTCTGTTTATGTATTTAATCTCGCTTTTTTCTCAAAAAAAATAATACAAAAAAATGAGACTAATAATGTGACTCCGTCCACTAACGTGACTATTTATGTTTGTAGATGTACGGCATGTTTAATGTTGTGTGTGTGTGTGACTCACTTTGCTAGGTCTTTAGTCACCTTCAGTGCAACTACTAGCACTCTTAGACACAGATGAGAGGTGAAGGGATGGCGGGGCCTGCTGGAAGGGAAGAGCTGGGAAGAACGGCAACACCATGCCCAAATTCAAAGCTCTCCTCTTAAGAGAAAACGTTAGAAAAGCCCCAGGACTCTCACTTCCGGCTTGTTTGGCCAAGTTCTTTAAGTGCACTTAAGGTTATCGGTCACTACAAGGCAGGAATACCACTGTAGCTGTTCTTTGTCTCTGCTTTTTTCTCTCTCGCTTTACCTCTCTCTCTCTCTCTCTCTCTCTCTCTCTCCATCAAAATGATATCTGTGTCCTGAATGCCCTGACATTTCTCAGACTTGTCCTTATATAGCCATCGCAATCAATACCTTTAATGTTTTATTGTGAAGCAAAATGTAAACATTTAGCTTGGAAAAATGAGTGGAGAGAAACCAGAGACTCTGTAAACACAGCGCAGAGCAGCGGCAAAGCCTGTATTTCTAGCAGAGGTATGAGGTCTGTGTGTGTGTGTGTGTGTGTGTGTGAGAGAGAGAGAGAGAGAGAGAGAGAGAATAATGCTTCCAAGTAAATCTTTGTAATGAGTGGATGTGCTTAATAATGAATAACACAATACACATTTCAGTCAGGAAGTCATCTACTACTGCAGACCTGCACTGACTTGTCCTTGTTCTAACTAACCTATTTATTACATTGCTCACATAATTGTAGGAATTCTGGTTCTAATCAAAATCGAAGCAAACGTGTGTTCACGTAATATCACCAGTTCAAGCTTTGTTACATAATGAGAGTTGCAGTTATATAATTAGTGTATATCAAATTCGTGTTGTTCGCAATCTCTGCACTATAACTCATATTGTAACTTCATGACACAGTTAAGTAAATAAACTTAAAATTTGCGTGTTGCCATGTCTTACAGCATGACCATGACATATTGTCATTAACGCGTATACCAAACCTGCTAACATCAGCAATGTATACAAAACCTATGTTTATCTTAACATATGCTCTCCTTCATTCACTTTCCTCCTTCTCTCTTGTAGAGTCTGTGAACTTAGTCATCTGGGACACTGTCGTCCGACGCCATGAGCTGGAGCTTCCTGACGCGTCTGCTGGAGGAGATTCAAAACCATTCCACGCCGGTGGGGAAACTCTGGCTGACAACATTGGTGGTGTTCCGCATTGTCCTGACGGCGGTGGGTGGAGAGTCCATCTACTATGACGAGCAGAGCAAGTTCGTGTGTAACTCAGGCCAGCCTGGCTGTGAAAATGTCTGCTACGACGCCTTTGCCCCGCTCTCGCATGTCCGCTTCTGGGTTTTCCAGATCATCTTCTCCGCCATGCCGTCACTCCTATACATGGGTTATGCAGCCAATAAGATTTCCCGGACCAAGGAGATGCCTGGGACGGAGAGGGATGGCGATTCAACAGAAGGTGGGTACACGCAACGGAGGCCAAGAAAGCTGTACTTCGGGGCACGTCAGCATCGAGCAGGGCACGAAAATTCAGGGGAGGAGAGAGAAGAAGACCCGATGATCTATGAGGTGCCTGAGATTGATAGTACGCGAAGGGAGCTTGTTCCACCGCGTCCCAAACCCAAAGAACGGCACGACGGGAGGCGACGCATTCAAGATGACGGTCTGATGCGAGTGTATGTACTGCAACTACTGACACGTTCAGCTCTGGAAGCGGCCTTCCTGGCCGGTCAGTATCTGCTGTATGGCTTTCATGTAGCACCCATCTTTGTGTGTTCAGGTGAGCCTTGCCCTCATCGTGTGGACTGCTTTGTTTCACGTCCCACAGAGAAGACCATCTTCTTGCGCATTATGTATGGAGTCAGCTGCCTCTGTTTGTTACTTAATGTATGGGAAATGATTCACCTTGGAGTGGGCACCATCAAAGACGCACTGCAAAAACGTCACACTGCCACGGCTGAAGAAGAATACCAACTGGGCCTGCTGAGGGCCGGGGACATGTCTGACCGAGTAAGCGGGCCAGCACTCAGTGAAGGAGAAATGGTGGACGATGTCGGGAGCAGAGTCAGGGAAGCGGACTACGTGGGTTATCCGTTCTCCTGGAGCACCCCATCTGCACCACCAGGCTATAACATAGTGATGAAGCCTGAAGCCCTGCCTTACACGGACCTAAGCAATGCCAAGATGGCATGCAAGCAGAACCGTGACAACATCGCACAAGAGGAGCAGCAGCAGTTTGGATCCAACGAGGACAACTTCCCTTCGGCGAGCGATGCTCGGCCACCACCGATCAACGAGGACGCTGTCCAGTTAGAGGCAGCTATTCAGGCTTATGCCCTCCAACACAATGCTGGCAACAGCCGTAATGAAATGCAGGACAACCACAATAATGATGATAAGCCACAAAGTAACATCCCTACTGTTTCTCAAAAAGAGAAGAAACATCGTTTGAAACATGGCAAAACTGGCAGTGCCGGGAGCAGCAACAGTAGCAAATCCGGAGAGGGCAAGCCGTCTGTATGGATCTGACACCATCTGTTGAGACTTTGCAAAACCTTAGCTGTTTACATAAACACACACACACACAATACAGTTTTTAAGTACACTGTACACATACTGTTGTTTGGCATAGCATGCTGTAATTTTTTAAAATATCTTTTGTGCCTTAAGATCCAGAAAATTCTGGAAGACTGAAAGTATCCTTCTGACTGATCTCCTGGTCTTCCTGATGTTTGAACTCGTTTCTTTATGAACACTTGGCCATAACATTTTTTTCTACAGTTATAACGTATTTGATAAAAGCACTTTGTTGATACCGGTCTGAGAAGCTCCCGAGTTTTTCTGGGATTTGGCAGGGTAATTCCAAACCGAAACATTTCTTCAAACTCATCCATGTCTACAACATCCACAGACGCACCGATCCCATATTTTCTATCTGTCAAACATTAACAAAGCATGGGATATCACCTGCTCCGTAATGCCAAGTTACTGTATGGGAAACATCACAGCTGTCACGGTGTCATGCTTCAGGTCCGAGTTCCTGTTGGGTCATTCCACAGAACTTGTATTACTAGCAAATACATTAACATTAATGGAAAAACTCAATATTAAACAAGTGTTTTAGGGCAATGGCTAATATGCATCCTTAATGAGATGTCAGTGATGCTAAAACACCACACTGCCACGATGTCGCACTGTGTTCATTAATTCCTTTCAGAATAGAAAATGGATCTTGTTTAAAAATACCGACACGTATGTACTAAATGCCTACATGTGCATGCAGACCCTACGTCAGCTCCGTTTCTTTCTGATCTCGGAAAATTAACACAGAAAACGGACATTTTTGTAAAAAGTCGCTCAAAAAGCTTATTATTTTGACATACTGCCCCCTACTGCTTAACAGTAGTTATTTCACTCAACGTACAGCAGAGATCTGGTACACAGCACTTCAGAGGTGTAGGTCTAGTCCATTTACAATTACAACTCTTGTCTCTATCATTATATATTTATTCACTCTCTAAAGAGTCTAATATCCAGGCACTGTGATGTCACTGGGATATTTTTATGCCCACACGTACATTCACGCTTGAAAAGCTTGTGTACTGTGTGAAGTCTTCCATTTTTGCCTCATAAGGCCACATTCCAAGATTTTTTTTTTTTTCTTTCCTGCACAAGTCTGATGGCAAAACCCGAATGCTCTGGGAGACCAAATACTGTTTGCAGGCACTGATTCATCCTGCTGCTATGCCGTCATGCTAACAGAGCAGAAAAGGCCATATATAACTACAAAAAAAAAACAAAAAAACCTTGTGAGAAGTGGAGAGGACAAACCCTTTATATTTCAGCAATACTTTTCTGTATGATGATTGAGGATTTGGGTGAAATAATTCATATAGACAAGATTTGGCTTGTTTGTTGTATTCATTTTTTTTTTTTTATCGGTGTTTTTGTATCGTTGACTCCAATTCAGTGTTTCTCATACCTTTATTTGGTTAAGACTGTTTTGTAGGGTTTATTTCATTGATTTTGTAGCCAAAAATGCTAAGATGAAGCATACTTTTTAAAGTGTGCATCGCCTATTCAGTGAGCCGTGCTTCCTTTTCTGCCGTCTTTTGACTGGCGGTATTCCAGAATACTGGTTTAAAGATAAATCTGAATTTGCACTTAGGATGGTGGAAAATTTCCAATGGCTTCTGGCGAAAATCCAAGCGCAGCTGTGGGAAAAAAAAATTAACAACAAACAACAGAGAGAGCCGGGACGGAAAAGGCCACGAGACCATTTTTAGAGCAGCTGTTTTCATTTTTAAGAGCTCCAAGAAGCAAAAATACACATATAACATCATCATGTCCCATATATTGGGATTGTGTCTGTATTTTTTCTTTGACCCTGGAAGAATGAACTCCCTAAAGATACTTTTTATTGTGTGAAGGCTCTTGGCACAGTGCTTAGCCAGCACATCTTCTCAGCAGGGTCACAACAACCGATGGCGCTGTATACTCTGATTACTCTGAAGAGTGTATATTCCTGTGCCTGTATTTCCTTCCACTCAATTAAGATATGGCGTTTCAAACTGTAAGATATCTCTAGATTATTCTCTCCTTACTTGTCTTGTTGCCCTTTTTCTGACTTTTTTGAATTTTATTAAAAGTCTCCTTTGTAAATGATGAACAAAATCTATTGTACTTAAACAAGAAAAAAAAATAATGTCTTATTCTTTTTCTTAATGTGCCAATCTGTAATGACCAGTAAAGTACAATTATTTCCATTTTTTTTGGGGGGGGGACCTCTGTTTTTCTTGAAAATGCATGTCCAGAGCTATTTTGTTAATAAACATGAAAAATGAATAAACACGTTTCTCAGTTTCAGATAGTCCAGTGTGGGATGAGTTACTCCAATTTTACTATAACAGCTTGCTTAAAAAATGTGTAGTAATGGTGCTCTGGATACCCATGCTGGATCACAAACCGAGCTGAAGATAAACAATCTGTTAAAGAGATTATGAAAATAGTTTATCAGGATTATTCCTGATGGCTGTATTTATATGTGTGTCTATAGCATTTGACTTGAAATACATTTGACTTGTCAGGCTAACTACTCCTGCTACTGTTATTTGTTGGCCTGTCACAAATTAACCTACCGAAAAACATTTGTGGATGTGAACATCATATTCCATTAAGTACTTATTATGTCACACAGGCAACCATGTGCAACGAGCTAGTTATGGTGAATGTCTAGTCGACGTGTTGCTTGCACTAAGAACAAGTTGTTAACAGTAAATTTTTTATTCAGGTGCTGTTTTCATTGAGAGAGACTTCTATAAAAGCACTCGTATAAGTCGATCTGGATAAAGACATCTGCCAAATGATGTAAATGTAAATGTTAATGAACTTCATGATTTCTATGAATGCTTACAGTTACCACTGCTTACTATCACCATTCCAAATACAGAGCTAACCTTTTTTAGTCCACCGAAAGCTTTGTTTATGTAGTAACAATATTTAAATATCTTTGGGGAATGACAGTAAAAGGACAACGGGGATCTATATGAGTAAGCTGGCTCAACAAGAAACACGGGACACAAACAGGTTGACCTTCATTTTCGTCTTTGACAGATGGTTTCTTATTGGCGCAACAATAGCTGAGGATTTAGTCACAAAGACTGCTTCTTAGGTTTCAGTAGGACAGTGCATGAAGGTATTGGCATTTAGAGCTCTGAAAAAAGCATCAGTAAATAATAAGATCCTCAGATCACTGACAATGTCAATAGAGGACTTGGTCACAGGCTAGCAAGGTGATTTGGATGCAACTCTGTCCCTTAAAATAGCCATTTTCTAAAACTTTATCATTTTTAATTAAACGTACGCCTACTCTGAACAAAGTTGCTTTGCTACTCAGTCGAATCGTATCAGAGCGTCTTATGTCACGTTATATAGTACGTTCTTTGAGAAGCAGCAAATAATTCTTGACATGAATTGAAATCCTACTTTTAGGCATCTGTGATTTACAAGCCTAATATCATTATAAAGATTTAGTACATTTGGTACAAAGTACATTTGGGAAATCATTGTTTTAAAAATTGACTGATCTACAGAGATGTGCATCTGATCTTATACATTGGATATAAAAACTCTATACACCCAATTAAAATTGGAGGGTTTTGTGATATAAATAAATAATAAATAATAAATAAATTGAATGTAAATTAATCAAGTCAAATATTATTCCAGCTTTAATGTGATTTGCAACCAACCGAGTGAAAAAATAAATAGAAAAAAAAAAATAGAAATAGAAAAGTAAAAAAATAAAAAAAAGCACAGCCACACTCCTAAACTAATACTTTGTTAAAGCAGCTTTTGCTTGAAACACAGCACTCGGTCTTTCTGAGTCTGAGGTCTACCAATTTAGTGCATAGTTTTGGCAATTTTATCCAAATTGTTCTTGTATGAATGCTCCAGATCTATTAAACTGGATCTACTGTGCATATAGTACTCTTTATTCTTGTTCTCTCTCTCTCTCTCTCTCTCTCTCTCTCTCTCTTTATAAGTGAGCATTTTATTTGATGTTTTTTGCAGTTGAAGGTCAACGATCACCTTCTTCTGAAACCATTCCTTTGCCAACTCTGATTTAAGCTTTTGGAGAATTATCGTGCTGGAAGCTGAAATATTTCTCCCGCAATTTTGCTGCCAAAATTGATTAGTAATTGGAGCTATTCATGATTCCCTCGATCCTGAGAAGAGCTCCATTCCCAGCTGCACAGAAACATCTCCATAGAATGATGCTAACGACACAACTATGGTGTTCTCTGGGTTATAAGCTTAGTATTATGTCTGGTCTTTGGTTTTGGTTCTCTGGTATACCCTAATATAAGTGTAGGGTTGAGACTGTCAGGAACTGCTGGACTGTTCCCTTCCAGGCCTGAGGAAGGTGCTGGCAGGTGAACCCGAGAAGTCTGCTTGTTCATGTGTCTTGTGATTACCTGTCCTATTGTTCTCTCCCCTGATTGTCTCACCTGTACCCAGTTTACCCTAATGTCTAGCCCTATAAATAGGTATCCTTTTGTGCCTGTCTTTGTCCGTGATTGTTTACTGTTATCCGTTCCGTGGTTCCAGTCCGTCTATGCTCCTGAGTTGATCTTGTTACCTGTTCCGTCTTTATTTTCCTTGTTTAACCACGCCATGTCTCGTTTCCTGTTCGTCTTTCCATGTCATGTCTTCATGTCAATAAAAGCAGCGTATCGCTGAATCCTGTGTTTGGGTCTGCGTTCAGCCGCATGCTAGCGTGGGCACGTGCACCACGAACAGCCTAGGGCAAGGATCCTGGCCGTGACAGAGACTGATGGCACAAAGTATCTTTTATGAGATATATTTAAGAAAATAGTTACAGTGAACAATATTCCTTACAAAAATAGCAAACCAACACCCAAAACTAACTGTTCAATAAGGCGTCGTCGTACAATCACGCCGTTTACAGAGTGGAGGAGTGACGACATGTTTAAGGCAACAGTGACACAATTTGTTGTAAGTAAATAAAAAAAAGTCATTAAGGTTAAAGAATCAGTTAGCACTAATACATAATTTTACATTTGAAATAAAACAAAATCCAACCACATCACATTTTTGAAGGGAATGATCATATGACAGCATTACTGTAAGTAAAAATCTTTAAGTAAATCATTAATTCATTCAGGGAACATACATCAAAATACATTCAAACCTCAAAATACACAGTTTATGCTGTAGTGTGTGTGTATTTGAGTCTATGAAGAATGATATTGAGGAATTGTGCATTTATTATAAACGCACATCCCCAAAACAAGTCCACTAGAGGCCATACGTAATAAAGTGCGGCCACGTACCTTATTTTACGGTGTGTATCACAGTTATCAGTACATTTGATATCATATACATTACTGGCCCTTTTTGTACTATTCCATACTTGTGTATGAATAGACATCCTTCAGTCTGAGAGACCCAGCGTTCACTCCATTACTGCTCTAGCAAGGAAAACCCTACTCAATGCTATATGGTGCTGTATGCTCTACAAAGTTCAATTCGAGCACCATGTGCTCTAGCAACGTAGAAAAAATTCATCAGCAAAAAGATTGAATTATTCATTAAATGATACTTCATTATGTCCTGCCACACTTACAACATTTCAGCAGTTCACCTTTTCTTAAATAATTACACGCAAGTTGTGCTAAGCTAATATCTTAGAAAATATCTCAGAATATGTAAAACTTCTAAGCAAGCTATGCCTACGCTTTCCTACGCTTATAAATCCAACCAGAATCTTACCTCAGAAAGGAACCTTTCGAAGTGTAAGTAAAAAACTGACTTCAGAAAGAGTTCCAGTGTAAAACCGTTTTAAAGATAATTTTGAAGATAATCTTAAATATTCTTAAAAATACAAAAAAACAACTGAAGAACACTTCTTTGACCAGCATAGGATAATCACATAGTTCCCATCTCTGTTGCTGTTGTTATTTCTTCCTAACAGGAAACGCTCTGTAGCTAAAACTGCAAGGTTTTTACATTGCTCCACAGTGTGACCATCAATAAATAATAGATCAAAATTGCATTTCCTTTACCATAAAACTATACTGAATCTGAATTTCTCCCTGATTTTTTTCATCTTTACAGAGTCTTTATACCAAGAAGTACCTGCTTCAGCTTTTGTTAATTAATTCAATGTTCTTTTCTTGCACCAACTGTGCAATATACTTATATATATACTTATGTTAAGGCACAGTCTAATAGAGGTCACTCCATGCATTTTAATGTTCGCACTCGTCTAGGTGCAGACGGATGATGCCCTTGTTATGGAGATTCAGTAAGGCTTCAAACTCAGCTGGCATCGCATGCATTCTCTTATTCACTGGTCGGTCATCGTAGTAGTGGTTGCTGAGCGGCTGCTGGGTGTACGGGTGTATTCCAAAAGGCCAGAAGCCATAGAGATGGACATTGTTGCAGAGCTCCAGTGCCAGGCTGGCCACCATGATTCCGGTGCTGAGGCGCAATGAATGAATCCCCTGATCATGCCAAAATTTTGCCAGGTTGCTCAGGTACTCCGGGTTAAAGAAGACAGGTCTTGGACCATGGCTGTTGAAGTCCTCCATCGTGTAAAGGGCACGCAGGGACACCGCCGTGTTCCGGTGAAATGAAAAGGCAGGCAGGAAGAGTAGAGCGTCCCCGTATATCTGAATATTCTCCACAAATGACCGCCGGTGCTCATTTAATGCATGGTACCTGCGAAGAGTTTCAGATTACGTCCATTAAGTGCTTGTTGCTGAGTTGAGCATGTAAGAGATTGAAGTGCAATAAGTGCATGGTGTAAGATTTACGACATCTGCAACATGTTATTAATTTTGTCGGAATACAAGAGCCAGTCTTGCAAGTATAACATCTGCTTGTTAACCACCAACTATAAAAATAAACAAGTTAATTAGTTAAATAAATAAATAAATAAATAAATAAATAAATAAATAAATAAATAAATAATCTAAAACTAGAAATTAAATAATCTAAATCTAGAAATTAAATAAGTTAAATATATTAATTAAAAACAAACAAACAAACAAATAAATAAATATTAAAAAATAAAAAAAATATTTCCTGTTTGTTTTTTTTCTCTATGTCACAGCAAAAAAATTGTTGCCAATGAATGATGATTCTAAATATTTTAAGACAACTGTAGGATAAGCGGCGTAGAGGATGGATGGATGGATGGATGGATGGTTGGATATCCAATGATCCAAACAACCCTTTAGCTATTAATACATTTAATATAAACAGTATAAAACAATTCCATTCAGCACATTAGATCTGAACCCCACAATAAAAGACTCCACTTGTCTTTCAATAAACACACACTAACAAACGCAACTGCACACACAACCTAAGACTCACTTTTCAACCAGGATGCTTGGGTTAGCTGTGACCAGGTCTGTCTTGTTTCCCGTGTCTCTTTCATGTCCATTGCTCAGTGGTGGAAGATTACACCTGGGAAAACAAAAGAGAGAGATTTAGCTAATTTCTTTCGTTTCATCTCTGTCGTCTTGGTGTCTGTGTAATCTGATCTCAGTGAAAGTTTGTGTCTTCAATCACATCATGAAATTATCAGAAGCAGACCTGATGACAAATGAGGCAGAGTCGATTTGTTTCCCGCAGCTGCTGTTGGCTAAGATTCCTCCGTTGCCCACAACAGCACACGAGTCCCATGGGGCAGTTTTAAATGGGCTTTCCTAAACACATGCACACACATGGTATAGAGCGCATTAGCATGAACACATTTTAAATATAAATCATATATTGTATTTTATGCTCATACAGTACCTTAGGAAATAGGTTGAACAGAGCAGGAGTCACCTCCAATGACCTTTTAGGATCTCCATCAAATGTAAATGTTTTGCCTACTGGTGAGTTTTCCTGTGAAACTGTTGCATTGGAAATAGCATCGCTACTGTCACTTAGAAGTGACCTAAAAAAGAAAAAACTTTATTTTTTTCTGTACTCACCATTTAAATAGATCTAAATCTATAGATCTTATTTAAGAAATAATACTGTTATATATGACAGAGATTACAATATTTCATTTGTAATGAACAACACGGCAGGAATTTTTCCCCTCTCTCTCTCTCTCTCTCTCTCTCTCTCACTCTCACTCTGTCTCTCTCAGTCCCAGTCTTTTGTCCTCTCAGTTTCTCTTTCTCTCGTTCTCTCAGTTTCTTTTGTTCTCTCGTTTTTGTTTTCTCTCTCTCTCTCTCTCTCTCTCTCTCTCTTTCACTCTGTCTCTCTCAGTCCCAGTCTTTTGTCCTCTCAGTTTCTCTTTCTCTCGTTCTCTCAGTTTCTTTTGTTCTCTCGTTTTTGTTTTCCCTCTCTCTCTCTCACTCTGTCTCTCTCAGTCCCAGTCTTTTGTCCTCTCAGTTTCTCTTTCTCTCGTTCTCTCAGTTTCTTTTGTTCTCTCGTTTTTGTTTTCTCTCTCTCTCTCTCTCTCTCTCTCTCTTTCACTCTGTCTCTCTCAGTCCCAGTCTTTTGTCCTCTCAGTCTCTCTTTCTCTCGTTCTCTTGTTGTCTCAGTTTCTTTTGTTCTCTCGTTTTTGTTTTCTCTCTCTCTCTCTCTCTCTCTTTCTCTCTCTCATTGTTGTTCTCATTCTTAAATTTAACGGTGTGGTACATTTGAGAGACGTTCTGAGAGACATCTAAGTTCCTGCTTGCACTGTGATAAAATTATTCCATCAATAGCGCACTCTCTCTATCTCTCTCTTTTCTCTCTCTCTCTCTCTCTCTCTCTCCCTCTCTCTCTCTCTCTCTCCCTCTCTCTGTTCTTTCATTCTCTCAGTCTCTCTATAGTTATAGGTGTGGTACATCTAAGAGACAAGTTCCTGCTTGCACTGTGATAAAATTATTCCATCAATAGCCCACCTCTCTCTATCTCTCTCCTTTCTCTCTCTCTCTCTACCAAAAAAAGGAAGAAAAATCCTCTCAGTTCCCCCACACCTCTCACACCACAACCACACCCTGATATAAGCACAATTATCAGCTATTAAGAACCTAAGATTTTTAAGAGCTACTGTTAAATTGTGATGTGTTGTGTGCTTTTTTTTTTTTTTTTACCTAAAGGATATAAGGTTTTTCTCCTGCTTGGTCCATATGGATGTGTAATTTGCTAACAGGTTTGCAATAATTTCACTTTGACTGAAACACAAACACACACGCACAATAAGAAAACAGTGAATAAAAAAAAAAGAAGGTGAAAATACTGCTTCAGTATAACTTAAGTCTGAAAGTCAGATTATAGGACACTAATACTAGCTTCTTCTATGGACCGTCACTAGAACTTTCTAAGCTTTCTGTATAGATATAAAAATCAATTCTTACTTGATTTCAGGAACCTTTTCCTTGGCAGCGGCATTACTATGAGGAGACAGAGAATCAGGTAAAAGAGTGCCACGAGTAAGGATAACAGACTCATAATCAATGCTAGTACAAACTGTTAAAGCATATATATGTTGTGCTACAGGCAAATAATTAGAGGTTTAGATGTTTTATTTCTATTTTATTTTGATTCTTATTTAACGTTTCTCAATTCATTAGACATTTAATAATAACTAATTTTCCGTTTATGTTATATATTCCTTGGTTGAATCTTCAAAAGTTTAGAATGAGGTGATTTGAACAGTAGCAGTAGGTGAGATATTTCTGTGAAGAGTGCTCTATTCTCACTTGCTCTCTGCAGGATTTTGTTTAACATTTTCTGGACCACTGGCAGCTACATCACTGTGAGGAAAACAGACTTTTAAGATTAGATTAGGTTTAGATCCTGGCAAAACAGTAGACATTTCTATATTAATAAAAGAATTTTTTTAAGAACTTTAGAAACTTAAGAAAATTTAAGAACTTCAATTTTTTAAATTTTTTACTTTACATTTTTATAACTGAAAGCATATATCTGTGGTGTGGTGGATACCCGTACTTAATTAGAGAGATAATGAGTATTTATGATAAGATTAAAGCTAGATTACTTAATAATAACTGTTTACATTATGCATATTACTTTATACATATTAAATTATTTTCAGCTTTTACATTTTAGATCATTCATCATACATTTAGACAGCTGAATTGTCATTTAAACCAGAACGCTGAATATGATTTTTTATTTAATTTTTTTATTTTCTTAATTATTATTATTTTGTTTTTTAATAAAAGATGAATTGGTATGATTTGTCGAGGCTTACTTGTTCTTTACACGTCTTATTCTAACACGGCGGCGGCTGATGGGAGCTGTGTTACTGAAAGAGACAGAGAAAAAAGGTTTCTTTAAACAATCAAATAGAAATCAAGAGTAATATTGTCCATGTTTATTTATTTGTCCAACTCATTTAATTAAACATTTAATAATAACCATTTCTCAATCGTCTTTATGTCCATTCCTTGGTTTGATTTTCACATTTTAGGGAATGAGAAATGAGGTTATTTTTTGGAAAAATAATTCTAAATTCAGAAAACATTTAATAATAACCATTTCTCAGCTCACATTACACTTATTCATTGGTTTTAAATAAAAAATAAATAAATAATGCGACTTAATTAAAATAGAAAAAATGCTAAACTGGGTGTTTCTTTGGAGCAGTAGGTGTAATGTTTCAGTGAACAGTATTGTACTCTCACTTGCTGTTTTCAGGATTTTGTTTAACGTTGTCCGGGTCGTTAACAGCTACATCACTGTGAAGAGACAGATACAAAAAAAGGTTGCATTTTTTTGCAATCTTTGACTCTACAGCATAGAGTTATAAAAGAGAAATGATTTTTAATGCCACAATCCGGTGTCATCCAGATGAGGAATTGTTGTTTGCTCTCAGGGTTTCGTCCTCATATCGTCTCAGGGAGTCTTTCCTCACCACCGTCACTTCCGGCTCACTCATTAGCGATGAATTTCAATTTAAATGTATGAATTTATATGTTTCTTTAAGGCTGTTTTAGGACAATGTCCATTATTAAAGGTGCTATACAAATAAAATCAATTCAACTGGGTCTTAAAGGATTCGACTAGACTTGGATTAATGCAAATATTAGTTATTTCTCATGTTTCTAAACTCAGTGAATATTTAAAAATTAATTCTTTGGTGTAATTGTCAAATTTTTGGGAATTTATAATTACATGATTGACAAAATGACAAACTGGGTAGTAAAAGAGTAATTATTCTCTATGTTTTTGAACAACTAATTAAAAAAAAAAAAACATTTAATAATAACCATTTTGCAATTCACTTTATATCTATTCCTGGGTTTGATTTTCACATTTTAGGGAATTAGAAATAAGGCGATTTTTTGGTCTTTTTTTTTTTTTTTTTAAATGCTAAACCGGGTGTTTTTCTGTGTAACAGCAGTAGGGGTAATGTTTTGTTTTGACAGATACAGAATCACTTCTTTATTTTTGGCAGCAGCATAAATGTTGAAATGATAACTTACTGTCTAAAACGCTCGAATTATTAAGTTTTCACACACTGTTATGATTCTTAGAACAAAAACTCTTATGTAGAATTTTTAGATTTTCCTGAACGACAAAAACACTTTAAGGAAATTCTGTAAGGTAAAGGGTATACACAATTACACTAGATTAAGATAAGATTCTCTCTCTCTCTCTCTCTCTCTCTCTCTCTCTCTCTTACACACACACACACACACACACAATAAGAAAGCAGTGACAAGTGACAGTATGTAAAAATGCCTTAACTGCCTCTGTATAATTGTGGGCTTTTAGTGTAGCTTTCTGTGTAACAGCAGTAATGTTTCTGTGAACAGCGTTGTATTCTCACTTGCTCTTTGCAGGATTTTGTTGAACATTTCCTGGATCATTGGCAGCTACATCACTGTGAGGAGACAGATACAGAATCACTTGAGGATGTGAAAATATATACATATATATACAAAAACCTCACAGACAGCATTGGTATTAAATGTAAAGTGGTGTGATACATGTGCTTGATTAGAGTGATAAAGATTTTGAATTTAAGGATTAGATCAGATTTAGATTCTTGCAAAACAGAATTTGAAACCACATGATTTAATAAATAAACGCCATCAGCCGTGATGTGTAATGTTTCTGTGAACAGCGTTGTATTCTCACTTGCTCTTTGCAGGATTTTGTTGAACATTGCCTGGATCATTGGCAGCTGCATCACTGTGAGGAGACAGATACAGAATCACTGGATGATTTGTTCAAACTATAGACCAAAAACCTCACAGACAGCATTGCTATTAACTGTAAAGCATAAATATGTGGTGTGATACATGCGCCTGATTAGAGTGATAAAGATTTTGAATTTAAGGATTAGATCAGATTTAGATTCTTACAAAACAGAATTTGAAACCACATGATTTAATAAATAAACGCCATCAGCAGTAATGTGTAATGTTTCTGTGAACAGTGTTGTATTCTCACTTGCTCTTTGCAGGATTTTGTTGAACATTGCCTGGATCATTGGCAGCTGCATCACTGTGAGGAGACAGATACAGAATCACTGGATGATTTGTTCAAACTATAGACCAAAAACCTCACAGACAGCATTGCTATTAACTGTAAAGCATAAATATGTGGTGTGATACATGCGCCTGATTAGAGTGATAAAGATTTTGAATTTAAGGATTAGATCAGATTTAGATTCTTACAAAACAGAATTTGAAACCACATGATTTAATAAATAAACGCCATCAGCAGTAATGTGTAATGTTTCTGTGAACAGTGTTGTATTCTCACTTGCTCTTTGCAGGATTTTGTTTCACTTTGCCTAGCTTGCCGGCAGCTACATCACTGTGAGGAGACAGATACAGAATCACTGGATGATTTGTTCAAACTACAGCCCAAAAACCTCACAGACAGCATTGGTATTAACCGTAAAGCCTAAATATGTGGTGTGATACATGCGCCTGATTAGACTGCTAAAGATTTTGAGCTTAAAGATTAGATTAGCCTTAAATTCTTGCAGAAAATGGTGATTTCTAACAATTCTTAATTCAGTATATATTTAATAATAATAATCATTTCTCAGTTCACAGACTTTTTTCTGCAATTTTAAAGATTAGATCTTTTAAAACCATGTGATTTAATAAAAAAAAAAAAAAGCCATCAGCCGTAATGTGTAATGTTTCCGTGAACAGTGTTGCATTCTCACTTGCTCTTTGCAGGATTTGGTTTAACTTTGCCTAGATTGCTGGCAGCTGCATCACTGTGAGGAGACAGATACAGAAAATGTAATATTTAATATTTAATAATTTCTTAGTTCACATTAATGGTGAGAACTTATACAATATATTCCCAGAGTATTTAGGCTGATTCAGCATGAATTCCAAGAGATATATACTCTCTGAAATGGTAAAATTTTGTCAGGCAGAATTATTATTATTATTTTTTTGGTGGTGTTTAATATATATTTATTTGAACACTTCCGCAGCAAATCTCACGTGTTACCTTTATTATGGCTCCCAAATGATATAAATACTCTTTTGTGAATAGACTCAAAAATAAACCTCGCACAATTCAAATTCCTTGATTGACTTGTTCCTTGAATCCTTGATCCTTGATTAAATTGTGTAATGTTTCTGTGAACAGTGTCATGTTGAAATAATAACTTACGATCTAAAACTCTCGACTTATCAAGACTTATTAAGTTTTCGCTCATTGTTAAGATTCTTATCAATTATGATATTCCTTCTATACTTTCTTAAGGTAAAGGGTATCCTGCTGAACAGCTTTTAACTATACACAAGTACACTAGATTAAGATAACACTTTCACTGATGCCATTTTCCTGTTATTATATCTTAATAACATGTCTCTCTCTCTCTCTCTCTCTCTCTCTCTCTCTCTCTCTCACACACACACACACACACATGCACACACACACAATAAGAAAGCAATGGCAAGGTTAAAATACTGATTATCCATTAACTCCGTCTATATAACTGTAGTCTAAAGTCTAAAATTTAGATATATGACACTTATACCACTGCCGGACTAGCGTAGCTTTCGTGTAACAGCAGTGATGTGTAATGTTTCTGTGAACAGTGTTATGTGAAATAATAACTTACGATATAAAACTCTCGACTTATCAAAAGACTTGTTAAGTTTAATTGTTAAGATTCTTATCAGTTATCAACTATGATTAGAAGAAAAACTCAAGAACAAGAACAAAAATGTAGAATTTTTAAGATTTTCCTAAATGGCAAAACATTTTAAGGACATTTTGTAATCCCACCTCTATTTCTTCTATATTTTCTTATATCTCTCTCTGACAGGTTAAAGGTTAAAGTACTGATTATACATTAACTCCCTCTGTATAACTCATATATATAAGTTATATAAGACATATGGCTCGGATACCAATTGTAGGCTTTTACTGTATCTTTCTGTGTAACAGCAGAGATGTGTAATGTTTCTGTGAACAGTGTTGCATTCTCACTTGCTCTTTGCAGGATTTTGTTTAACTTTGAATGGAACTCTGACAGCTACGTCACTGTGAGGAGACAGATACAAAAAAAAAAAAAAAATCACTCAAAGACAGCATTCGTTTTAACTCAAAGCCCTCTAATCAGATCGATAATAAATTTGCCGTTGTGTAATAATATGAAATCGAGATTGCTCTAATTCACCAAACAATTAATAATAATTAACAATCTTCTTTTTAGGTTTTCACATTTTAGACAATTTAAAATGATGTCCTTTAAATAAAAAAGCAAAAATGGTTGTTGTTGTTGTTGTTGTTGTTTTTATGAAATCGTGAAAGAGTGTGTTGCGTTCTCACTTGCTCTTTCCTTGGCGTTTCTTAACAACACGAATGATGACCCTAGAAGGAGACAGAGAGAACATCCGGGTTAAAGGTTTTCCACATTTCAAGTATTGAAAAATATTTGTTTTTGCACACCTCATTTGAAAACATTTAATAAAACAAACAAACAAACGAGTGAACAAACAAACAAATAAATAAATAATCTATTTCTAGGTTTGATTTTTCACAATGTAGAGAATTTAAAAAGGTGTAAATGGAATGCAAATATTTTTGTATAACAAACTTAGGCGACATGTCCATGAACTTTGTTGCATTCTTACTTCCTGTATGGATTATTCCCTTTAATGTTGAGTGGAGCCCTGGCAGCTGCAGCACTGTAAAGTGACACCAAAAAAAAAAAAATAACATGAAGGTTAAATTGACTTTATTTGCACTTATACATACAATGAAATTCTTTTTCACATATCCCATCCTTAGAAGGTTGGGATCAGAGTGCAGGGTCGGTCAGCCATGATGCAGTCCCCTTGGAGAAATGGGAGGCTAGGTGCGGGGAATGGGGTTTGAGGGCCTTGCTCAAGGCCCCAACAGTGGCAGCTTGGCAGTGCTGGTACTTGAACCCAGATCAACAACTCAGAGCCTTAACCACTTGAGCTATCAGCACCCCAGTAGGTTTTCCAAGAATGAAATTTAAAACAACAGCAAAAATGTGTGTTTTAGAAACGCCTCATTTTCTTACGTTTAACAACAGTTTAATCAAGAATCATCATTTACTGACAAAAACCAAACGCAGTGCAAATTAAATTAAATAAAAAAAATCATTTGCATACATCTTATCACTTAATACTAATGAGACTGTAAATGAGTGCTAAAATTCAAGAAAACTTAGAGTGTAAACCTGTTAAAAGGAAAGATTAAAGACCAAGAAAAAGTGAAAGGATTAAGTGTAAAATAGTAATATTTACTGCAATCTATAAAGACGGGTATATTCAGGGAATTCAGAATATAAACAGAAAATATTTTTATATGGTTAATATAAATATTGGCACCCTTCTTAGATATAGTTTAAACTGCTGTTGTTTAACCCACAAACATGTTCAATTATAAATAATAAAAAAAAAACACACACACACACAACCAAAAAAAAGCTTGACTTTTAGTTTATTACAATTAAAATTTATTTTACATGTTGAAAAAATTCAACCCTTTAATGTCCAAAGCAATGGAAAAATTCTTACTTTGTATTTAATTCGGTCAATAATAACAAAAATATATAACTTTTTTTTTTAACAGACCCCATAATTATTTAAATATAGGCCTCTGCCAAATGGTTGCCCAATCAGCTTGGGTTAAGTTATAAAAATTTATTAATGAAATATAGTGACTCTACCAAACGGTTGCATGGAACATTAAAGGATTTTAAGCAACCCAAGTCAAATTATTTTTTGGCTTAAATGTAACACAGATAAGCATTTCATCAGAGTAATCTAAATCACACACACACACACACACACACACACACAAGAACAGCTTGTTCTTGGCCTGTATGTCCCTCTACTCAATCCTGGTATTCATAACCTGATTTACCTCATTTTATAAGTCACTTATCTGATTTCATATACTTTACTTGGAATGGTTGTACATGATTAAAGTTCATGATATTCATTTTCACATGCATGTTCAGCCTGTTTTACCTGTTATCCAGTTCCCCTACATTACGTGGCCTTTGCAGACCTGCAGGACTGGTTGTGCATGGGTGGTTGAGGGTTAGGTTGAAAGAGAAAAAAAGAGAAAGACAAATTATTTGTAAGAAAAATCCACACGCAAAAAAATTACTTTACGATGAGAAATGATGCCTGAGGTAACTTGTATTTGTTTTTCTTTTTCTTTTTTGGCTGTGGTTTATTATTCCTTCAGTCTTAACGTAAAAAAAATCAGCATAGTGTAACAATTATTCACCACCACAATATTCTATCATAATATTTTTTTTATCAAATTCCTTCATCACATGATAATAGAACTGTCATAAGGTAGGAAAAAGAAGCAGTTGCTGTTTAGTTGAATACCAGATAAACAAATCTAATACATAAAGCAAGGTTTTTTGATAAAGAGTCAGCGAGGCACAAGTGGAATCACGTGAGGCAGAACACGGAGGTTGAAATGTCAAAAAACAAAAAACAGAAGAAGAAACACTGTGATTCATGGCTTGGCGACGTTCAGATGAGCACATGAGCTTGGCATTTACTGTGCAGTGATAATGTGTGTAAAAAGTTACTGTAAGCATGATAAAGTGCCACAGTGTGTGTGTGTCTTGAGATGTGAAGTCCTTAGGGTCATGCTTGGTCACAATGTTCCGTGTCGTGTTCAAGTAAAATTAAATTCTCATAGTTGAAAGAAAATCATATAATCTGTAAAAATTCAAACAGTTGAAAATTTTGAATTTGAATTTGAATTTGAATTTGAATTTGAATTTGAATTTGAATTTGAATTTAAGAGGTCAGAAATTTTGAGAAAACTTTGCAAATAGTCACGCGTTCAAATCAAACTGGGTCCTGGTCAAGCTATCATACCTGTGAGCTCATGAAGAGAGGATTTTCAATTCTTAGTCACATTTTACGGTTTCTCCCATTTTAAGCTGCCTGTGCTACTATTTCTTGTCATTTCTTGGCACTAACTTGAGTACTTAGCTGTCACTACAAGAGATAAGCAACTGCATGTTTTCTACTTCACATTTTTTATCCATAATCCAGCTAGCAGACCAGGCGTCATTGACTGAAATGTTCCATTTTCAAATGCTCTCCTTGAGGCCCAACACCACAGAGCTGTGCAGTGAGATCCTGGAAGTAATGACATTCATTTTTGTCAAAATAAATAAATAAATAAATGTTTGGAATTTTATGCAGTTGCATTAACTTGCCATGATTTTCATAGCTGGTGACATTCTCTAACACTGACACGTATTTTCCTAGAAACAGCGGGTTTTTTCTATTTATCATTACACATCTCATTTCTGTTAAAATGTAGAAGTGACAAAAAAGTTAAATAAAATGTCTGCTTGCTTGTGTTAATACATAAAGACAAGTCAAGTCAAATTAGAAGAAACTCTAAAAGGCAACTTTTAAATATTCTGACAGATACCACTTTGACTCTGGTTACATATAGTGAGTCTGTGTTTGCCATTCTGAGAGACACTGGGCAAATAAATTGACTCAGTGATGTTCATATATCCTTAACCTACCCTACCAGCATTGAATGATACTTCATGACGAGGAAGATATTGCAAACACACACACACACACACACACACAATATATATATATATATAATTATTCCTATATACAAGAACACAAACAATGATGAATGGGGCCTTTTTCATTCAGCAAACTCACAGTATCTTAAACATACTTTTTTAAACAGGGCTGGGTCTCGAGCAATCATGGGACTCGAGTGTAATGCAGGTAATGCGAAAGTCCACGAATTCCAGGCAGAATTCCAAGCTGAATTCCAAGCTGTCTACACTCACAAACAAACTCGTCATGTGTAGATGACGGATTTGCTGTTAACTGACCGAAACCAAAGTAATCAGTCATTGAAACAATTAAAAATGTAACCATATTAAAGACAATAATAATAGTAGCAAATTTTATAATCGCAGACAGAAATGTCACACGCAGAAATGTCCAGCTCTTCCCATAGTTGCTCCATCTGATTTTGGAGGCCAAATCAACACCTTAAAATTCTTTGTCATGTTCCTCAAACTATTCTTGAACAACTTTTCTGCAGTGTGTCAGAGAGCGTTATCCTGCTGAAAGACGCCACTGTCATTAGGGAATACTGTAGCAAAAAATGGGTGTACTTAGTCCGCAAACATGTTTAAGGAGGTATTACGTATCCAAGTCAAATCCACGTGAATGCCACGACCCAACATTGTTCAGAGCAACACACAGCTTCCGCCTGCTTGCCTTTTTCCCCATAATGCATCCTGGTGTCATCTTTTCCCCAGTAAGTCACGCACATGCACCCGGCTGTCCACATGATGGAAAAGAAAACATGGTTCATCAGACCGGACACTTTATTCCATTGCTCCAATGTCCAGTTCTGATGCTCATGAGCACATTATATATCCTTTCGGTGGAGGATAGGGGTGAGTATGGGCAATCTGACTTGTTTGCAGCTACACAGCGCCATACACAGCAGGCTGACATGCATTGTGTTCTGACACCATTAACTTTTTCAGCAGTTTGTGAAAAAGTTCAGTCAGAAGTTTCCTATATGCAGTGTGAGCCTTGAGAGCCCATGACCCTATTGTCAGTTCAACGGATGCCCTTTTTTTGACCACTTTTGACAGATACTAACCACCACAAACTGGAAACACCCCACAAGACCAATCCTCTGTCCCAGTCATCTAACCTGGCACAATCTGTGCCTGGTAAAAGTCACTCAGAGCCTTACTCTGGCCCACTTTTCCTGCTCCGAATACATCATCTTTAAGAACTGACTGTTCACCTGCTGCCTAATATATCCCACCCTTGACAGGTGCCATTGTAAGGAGATAATCAATGTTATTCACTTCACCTGTTATTGGTGTATATGAGGATAAATTTGTCCTAGTGCTGGCTTGTTTCCATTTAGAGTCACAATTTGCTCTTAAACCATTGCTAGATTTTTTTATGTCATACAACAGTTTCATAAATCCGACTCAGATCTGATTGGACACCATTTCTTGATGTTCATTTCTACTCAAACTTGAAATAATGATAAGGTTGTGACTCATTTCATAGCTGTTTGGATTGTTTCCAAGCTTTAAACTCTTTTCTTGAACATTTTACAGTGACCTTGAATAAATAAAGGACACTAAAATATAGAGAGCCAGCGTTCGTGTCTTGTGTTCGTCTTTACACCCTACACTACCTCCAGTACTGTATCGCACAAATATCAAATGTATTACACCAATTGATAATGTGACGGAAGAGACATGAGCTGAATATAGCATGGTAAAAAGTCAAAATCTTGCTTGACATATCCACTAAGTAGGATTAAAAACATTATCTCTGCTAATACCAAACTTTCCTGAGATGTTTTTTTTAGTTTTGTTTTGTTTTTTCATTTAATAGAAAATGTACAGACAGTTCCCAAACCTCTCTATTCTAGATTCTAGAATATAAAAAAACACCAAATGAGTGGTTCTGACCAGCTACATATATGGGGAAAATTCACTAGATCATCAGACCTCAAAGACAAAACTTCTGAGAGACTTCTACAGATTCAGTACTAATTACTGAGCGAATTTTTGGATTTCTTTTTATATAAAGTAAAAAAAAAAAGAAAAGAAAAAGGTATTTAGATTTACAGCATTTGTCAGATGCCCTAATCCAGAGCGATTTACATTTATCAACTGAACACGTGAGGGTCTTGTTTGAGGACTCAGCAGTGGCAGTTTAGTGGTGCTGGGATTATGTCCTTCCAATCAGTAGCACAACAACTTAACCACTGAGCTACTACTTACTTTCAGTAATGGAGTATCCTGACTCTGAAACTAGAAACTGGAGAGTAAAAAAAACTTTGAGCTTAGCAACAGAGGTGGAGAGTAACGAAGTACATTTACTTGAGTACTGTACTTAAGTGCACTTTTTGAGTACTTGAGTATTATTATATTTTTTGGAAACTTGTTACTTCACTACATTTGAAAGACAAACACTGTACTTTTTACTCCACTACATTTCTGTCAAGGTCGTTGAGTAGAAAGTAGTTACGTTTTTTTTCACTCTTGTAGCGTCACATGTCGTGAAGTTCAGCGGTTTTCCATCATTTTTTGAACTCTGATCAATTGGTGACAAAATGGATGAAGACAGATCACAAAAACTCTCCATCCAACCTGTGGATGCATATTGAGATATGTTTACTTTTAATTTCTGCTAAAAGCTTGAAATGGATATTACCTGTGCCATGAAATATGTATGGTACGGCAATTGTTTTTTTTTTAATGTATTTGTTTGCCTAGTTGCCACCAACGCATTGGTAATGATATTAGTTAACACTCAAAAACGTATGCTGCGTCTAAATTCTCAATATCTGTCCTAAATAGTATTCGAAAATAGAATTAGTATGCCCCAAATCGTAGTATATGCTGAAAAGAGTATTCCAAAAAAATCCCGGATGGTCTACTACTTCCAGGAGAAATTCGAAGTGCAGAATGACGTCTTTACAACTTTTACTCGTAATGGAATAATGTTTGACTGGTAGTATCTGTACTTTTACTCAAGTAAAGAAGTGTACTTTGTCCTCCTCTGCTTAGCAATCACTAACTATAAATCATGTTATTGTGGCTAGGTGTCACAAGCTGTGGTTAGTCTAACAGAATAACTGTTGCAACCTGATCACTAAAAGAAAATGGAAGGTCATTTTTCACAACTACTGCCTATGTACTGCATGTGGCGTGTGCCATTGCTATTCCGAGACGCTCGAGCTACGTTTGATGTGATGGATGCGTGCTTCCCTATTATGTGTCATCCGTATTGAACTATGACTTTTTCAAATCCTAAAACTCCTGACTGAGGTGGTTCTACACCTGACTGAGATGGTTCTACACCTGACTGAGATGGTTCTAAAGAAGTGAAGCAGAGAAGTCTGCTAGGTAGAATTTCTTCCTCACTCCTCACCACCTCCCTCACAGCATAAGACACTATCACTTGTGTACTTTTTAGTAGGTCTGGATGGAACGACAGAGTCAAAAAAATTTATCCCTTTATACAGATTCTACTAACTTTAATGCAGCTGATCATCCTGAATACAGTACTCAGTTCAGAGTCCACTGACACAAACAAACTTTAATCAAGATAGATAGATAGATAGATAGATAGATAGATAGATAGATAGATAGATAGATAGATAGATAGATAGATAGATAGATAGATAGATAGATAGACAGATAGATAGATAGATAGATAGATAGATAGATAGATAGATAGATAGATAGATAGATAGATAGATAGATAGATAGCTAATGCAATACAATGCATACATACAACAATGTACTATTTTCAGTAAACTGATGTAAAGGGGAAAAACATGGTTCCCTGACTCTGGGAAAGCAGGAAGTCTGATTTTTTTTTGTTGTTGTTGTTTTCAATATATTACACAAATATATTGCACATAAAACAGTACTACTGACAACTCAGTTCTCCGGTTGTCATGACACTGAGGCTGTAAGTATTTTTTATAAGTTTACTTAAATTACAGTAGGTTTTATTAAAAGTAAACTTTAGTTCAGTTTAAGTGTAAAAGTGGCCAGATTGTTTACATCTAGAAAAAAAAATTAAAACTTTTAACAGATTTTCTATGTAGTAAACATTTTTTGAATGTTTGCTGATTTTATTTATGATGGAAAAAAAAAAAAAAAAAGAGAAATGAAGAAAACAGGTTGGTTGATTATAGCTGTAAATTCCACTGATGTATTTTAATATTTCGCAATTCTGTGACAAAATAGAGTACGGGTACAGAAGTAGGAACACTCACCTTTGCATAAGGTAGTGCCAAAGCAACACACTGCAGAAAGAGGTGAAAAAGAGGACGGAGAGCAGCCTTAAAATCAAAGCCTTCATACTGATACAGGTGTTGGTTATCTCTCCGTGGCTCTCTCTGAATGCTTGCTCATGAGTCTGCACACACTGATACTGAGTTCACCTGGCTTTTCTTCATTCCTTGTTTTCTTTTTCAGTATCTCTCTCTCTCTCCTTCTCTCTCTCTCTTTCATTCCCCCCCTCACCCTCCCAACTCCCACACCTTCTCTCTCTCTCTCTCTCTCTCTCTCTCTCTCATTCCCCCCTTACCCTCCCACCTCCCCCTGTACAGTTTGTTCCTACTATACACTGCACTTCCTTACTTTAAGGCATACTCTTTTGTATGTTCTTTTCTTTCAGCTTACCTGCCTGACCTATTCCCTGTTTTTGATGCTCTTGTTCTTTCTTTTTTCTCTGACAGTGTCTCTATTCTTACTCCTGTTGTGAACTCACCGCTTCAGTGAATTCATGACAGTCCTTTATGGCTTGGTCTGTCATGTTAATTTGGTCTATTTCTGTTGAAATCATAAGCTTCTGGATTCTTAACTCAGTCAAGTCTGTTTTTAACAACTGATTCATCTCTTGATTTGTTGACTACTATTAGTGCTTGAAGCTGAATTAAGTCATGGAAGTCTGTTGTTGGACGGGTTTTCAACACGAGGAGCAACATGTCCATACACATACAGGTCATTTTATTTCAAGAGTCAGTTTTATAGCGGCATAGGAAAAGATAATAATACAGGAATTAATAATAATTCCTAATAATAAATTACTTTTTTGTAATAGTTTTGTAATAGTTTTCACAAGAAATAGATCTATTTCTTGTGACTGAAAACCTACTGCAGGTGATCACTAATTCATTATTATTTCTCTCTGTATAGAACTCATTTTCAATTACAATAATTTCTCATTTATTTTACGAATTTCTATATGTTTACTTACAATAAGTTTTATTAGAAGTAAACTATAGTTCAAGTAATGCAAGTGTAACAGTGTTCACATCTAGAAAGCAAATATAATACAGTAGTGCCCCGTTTTACTTCGTTTCGACTTACGTCGATTCCGATTTTACGTTGCTCATCCTTAAAATCCTATTAAATTGAAATATTAAATCCAATTTACGGCGCTTTACACAACATTGCGTCGATCCCTCTGTCGCATAGTAACGATGAAAAATGGCTAATAAAACCAAACTAAACAAAATTCTTTTTATAAAATAAAAAAATACATATATTCATTCATAGTCATTATAGGGAACATATACAGCACTTTATAGAGGCATTTCCGACTTACGGCAAAAATCGACTTACGTCGTGTCTCTTGGAACCAGTTAACGACGAAGGGCGGGGTATGACTGTAATGTCATTTACATTGACAATAATACAATCTTTACAAATGATTGCAACAAAAAAGGTTTAAATAAAATTCTCAGCAGAACTTTTGGGGACATGATGCACCTTTGCATTCACTTATAGATACAATATACAGTATAATCATATACAATCTACAGCAAAAAGTATTTGTACACCTGGTCATCGCACTCATGTGGTTCTTCCTCAAACTGTTGCCTCAATGCTGGAAGCACACAATGTCAATCAATAGCATTACAATTTCCCTTCATTACAGTTTCCCTTCACTACAATTTCCCTTCACTACAATTTCCATTAACTCCCCAAAACATGCACTGTAAGAAACCCAAACATGTTCCAGTAAAACAATGTGCTCAAAGCAACTCTATGACGACATGGTTTGCCAAGCTTAGTGTGGTATCACAGTGTAGATAAAGATACACATTTGGCTCTATATAATGTATAAAAGTCAGCACCAGGAAATAATCAGCAAGGTGCGAATACAGTTTCCCTGACAAATTTATAATTTATGATGATCATTTATTAAAGTTTGCTTTGTCTGGATTATACAGGTATGTTGATACATCCAATATTTGGACAGTTACACACCATAAACTGTCAGCCTGGTTCAGACGTTACTTCAGACGTTACATTCCCGCATATTATTTATTTATATATAACTACCCACATATTATTTATTTTCACTAATGTTACTTTAGGACTAAGATAATATGCTTAAAGAAAAATAAAGCTCTATTTTCTGATGCTGCTTTCTAAAAGTCCTGCTTGTTAGACTGCGTTTCCTGATGAAACACTGATGACATGCTAAGCAGCAACGTCAATTAAATCTAATTAAACCCATTCGAGTTAATAACCACTTTTGCTTTGCATGATCAACTCCAGGATAGCTTGTTTTGCTTGCCAGGACTTTCTAAAAATATTTACAGAGTAACTTACACAGACTACTTGTATCCAATCATCATTTCTGTTTCATCTTGCACTTACAGTTACAGCATTTTACATATGCCTATACCGGAAGCAAATTAAAGAATTTACTAATAATCTCATTCATAAAGGAGCGAGGATACTATCAAGCTAAATATATCTGTGTTAGTCTGAGGTCTCTTGTTTCCAGAGGTTAGGATGATGGACTATGTACTGAAAGGTTGTGACCTGTCAAGTTACTGTCACTGGGACCTTGAGCAAGAGCCTTAACCCTTAACTGCTGTTAATGAGATATAAGTAAGTCAGTCTCGATTAATGGTGTCTGCCAAATACCTTAAAGGTTAACTATGCTAAGCATACCATAAGTGTCCAATGACTGTATGTGTGCGTGTGTGTGTGTGTGTGTGTGTGTGTCATGATGAACTGGCATCTAATATTGGTCAAATTTTCCCATGTGACCAATGGCTCCAGTTCCACGGTAACCCTAACCATTATAAAACGGCCACTGAATATAAATTAAACCATGCTATAGAGTAGTACAATAAGTTATTATTTATAACAAAAAAGTGGTACAGTTCAAGTTTTTTTGTGCCCATTTCAAAGTCCAGTCAAAGTCAAAGAAGCTTTATTGTCATTTCAACCATATATAGCTGATGCAGTACACAGCAGTGAAATGAAATCAGTGAAAATGGATCAGAGGTGCTACACAGAACTAAAAAAAGTACAGGTGACTTTGGACAAACATAGAACTAAACTTTAAGTGCAAATGAAGAAACACAAAAGGTGGGGACATGATGCTGAACAGGGCTAATATGTGCCATCGTGTACAGTAAGTGGGGGGCTTGTCCATTTTTGACTTTCAATCTGAAGCAAGTAGAAAAAGAGGTTAGTGATATAAGGACAAATAGAGTCAGGGTTCCTTCTTTTCTCCCCTCATTTCTCCACTCTGCAGGTTTCTCGGCTCACTCTGTTGGCTACTAAAACGACAACACCATCGACAACAAAAGCAACAACAATGATTATGTAATTAACCTGTCATTTTTTTGAGTAATCAGTGTATTTTCCTTGGTTTGTTAATATTATACTTTCTAACCTGTATCCCTGATGACTTGTATTTATTTTCAACTTGCTCTGTGCCTGAATTGTGAAAAACGTTTCTCCATTTTAGCCTCAGGTCACGGCAAGAACAGGTATGTGTAAATGCTCTTGCATCGTTTCTGTTAATTCCTGCATTTACACCTTACTTCCCCTTGTGCAAATATCAGCAAATCCTTTTTTGAAAACTTTCTTTCGACATTCCTAAGAGAAATGGTTATTTACAGTGTGCTTTCAAACGTGACGCTACTGTCATGGTGGATCTGCCTGACTGATTTTTTACGCAAATCTTTGTGACACAAAAGCTACAAACTAAACAGCATGTCAGAAAAATTCCACATCCTACAATGGCTGATGAAAATAGAACATGGTAAGAAAGTTACTTTCTCGGCAGTGAGGATGATCTGGTGTCAGAAATACCTCAGGTGAAGTTATTCTGGAAAAGAGACCACACGGTGTGGAAGCTACTGTCCCTTAACAGAGCTACTTTCAACAGGAGTATTTTCTTTCCTGTGTCATCAACCATGTTTGTTCTCAGAGGCAATCGCTTGTCTAGTATGCCAGACAGCAAACAGGTTGGTTTGGGCCACGTGATTGCTACTGGTTATTTCATGACAGAGATCTGAACTCTGAATGAATGCAGATAAAAATCTTAGCATGCTGAACTGAATGGATGCATAGCTTGTGAAAGTTATAAATTATATAATATTTATAAATATAAATAGATTTTTAAAAAATGATATAATATTATACTGCTATTGGTAAATGATTTTAGCAGATATTATGACTAATAGAAAAATCCCAATTCCAAGCCAAAACACACCTTAAATCAAACCAGCCAGACAACTAGGCTCTCATTCTTCCTGCTCTTGCTTAATCACTGTTTCCCGGCAGCCAAAAGAACCAAACACTAGTCATTGTCATTGCACTGGATAAGCCTCTCACGTGATATTCCGACAGTTTAGTTGAATTTGTGAATCTTTTCTTGCCATTGTAATTGACTGGGATTAGTACAGCTAAACAGTGTATTTAGAATACAGATATTCTTTCCCACTAATAGATTATAACAAAAATGTTAATATGGCAGGATTGAACTAAATTAAAGGAATATCCTGAATATTTTCTTGCTGTGTGATGTGACATCAAATTTAAGCATATTAGGGTATCAGATTTAAAGCAATAAAATTAAATAAACACTTTAAATGTAATCAGAATGATTTAAAATGTAATGAATTATTGAAAGAAATTCTACATTTAAATCTAAAAATTCAACTTAATTGACTATCATTCATCCCACAAGGGCAATAAGTTTGCAGCGATTATAGCATTGAATCATCCGGGATATGTTTGCATGATCTTTTCTCCAACTTTCCAGTTTTCTCCCAAGTTACACAGAGACCATCGGTAGGCAACCGTTTTCTGACCATACCACAGCTTTTCATTTGGATATAAATCTGGGCTTTGACTTTTTCATTCCAGATCACACCTTCTTTTTTTTTTTCACTTTCTGTGCCTTGGGACATTTTTCACACCAAGCAAATATTTCTGTATGACTGGAATAAGTTCTTCCACCTTCTGAAAAGCAACCTCTAGGGCAAGATGGTACAAATGTAATTCTACTGTACTCCGTCTGCGGCAAACACAGTGGCTATTATGATGCATTGTTTGACAGCATATTTGTCAGGATCTGCCACCATGATACAAAAAAATCTTTAAACTCGTAAAATGACAGTCAAAACTTATCAGATCATTCAAAGCTACTGTTAATGACTCCAATTCATTAATGAAAACAACCCTTAAAATAACAGAGCTGAGGGCTCTAATAAAGAAATGAAAACATTTCCTAAATATAAAAGGAATTGGCGCTCTTTCAGTAAACTTGTAAGCCCGCATAGCTGCTGGACAATGGTCTTGTATTTAGACTTGGGCTACAGACATAATGTATGTCTGTTACAGCCGCTTCACAAACATTATATTTCTTTGATGTCTTTGTTGTATTACACAGAGTACAAACTAGGTAGTCTCTTGAAAAGACATCATAGTGGTTTCAGTTATGCTGGCAGCAATTATGTGTTACTTCCTTGCCGAAAAAAGCAAAATTTCTAACTCTGGCGCTGCGTCTTGCCTATGTAAGAAGTGTGCTCTCGCTGGAAGTGCAAACAGTAATGGATAAACAATCCAGGCATAAGGTTTGCCATGTGAAAAATCCCATCACGGGAGATCCCAGTTCCAGTGCATACCTATAGTCTCAAACAAATTAAACTTTTTATTAAAAATGAAACATAAAAGTGCAGTTCCCCCTATCCATATCTTGATTCAAATCTGTTTTGTTTCATATAAACACAGCGTCTTTCGTGTCCTTAATAATGTCTGAATTGACTCTTAGTCTTACGTGTGGATAAAGTCATGACTAAGCATTTATAATAATACTGATTCAACAAGAAAAGAAAAAGCATGTGGTCATACATGTTCTCTGGTTTTAACGCAGTACCTCAAAGGCATGTGTTGAAATGAGTCTAGAGAAAGACTGAATTCTTTACACTATGAAACCTATTTCATTTTTCCCCCCTATATACAGGAAATCCATTTCATTCCCTTTTACAAACTGACGAATTAGGAAATGGATTGCATAACCAGTTCAGTATTTACTATAACAGCAGCTTTGACAAACCCACTTCCTGTTGTAATATATTTATTTTTTATACTTCATTATTTATATTAATGCCCATTCAAATACACAATAATTTCTATAATCACAACTCATTCACAGGGCATACTGGACAATCCAGATCAGATTAGATAATGTATAAAAAGTATAACTGGTGATATGGTGAAGCTTGCTATGAGCTGTACTATATATTTAATACTTTTCCACCGCAGGAATGTTTTTAGGACAAAGAACATTTGTGTTGTAGTTTTCTTGCGAACCTGACAAGCTGCATTTTTTGTCCGTGTTATTTTTTTTACTTTGACAGAAGGAAAAAAAGACAGATGCAGATAATGCAAGTGATAAGAGGAACACCACAAACAGACATTTCACAAAAGTTTAGCAATACTTCGTTAATAATACAATATCATCCATTAAAATATATATATACACTATATTGCCAAAAGTATTCGCTCACCCATCCAAATAATCAGAATCAGGTGTTCCAATCACTTCCATGGCCACAGGTGTATAAAATCAAGCACCTAGGCATGCAGACTGTTTTTACAAACATTTGTGAAAGAATGGGTCGCTCTCAGGAGCTCAGTGAATTCCAGTGTGGAACTGTGATAGGATGCCACCTGTGCAACAAATCCAGTCGTGAAATTTCCTCGCTCCTAAATATTCCACTGTCAACTGTCAGCTGTATTATAAGAACGTGGAAGTGTTTGGGAACGACAGCAACTCAGAAACGAAGTGGTAGGCCACGTAAACTGACGGAGCGGGGTCAGCGGATGCTGAGGCGCATAGTGCGAAGAGGTCGCCAACTTTCTGCAGAGTCAATCGCTACAGACCTCCAAACTTCATGTGGCCTTCAGATTAGCTCAAGAACAGTGCGCAGAGAGCTTCATGGAATGGGTTTCCATGGCCGAGCAGCTGCATCCAAGCCATACATCACCAAGTGCAATGCAAAGCGTCGGATGCAGTGGTGTAAAGCACGCCGCCACTGGACTCTAGAGCAGTGGAGACGCGTTCTCTGGAGTGACGAATCACGCTTCTCCATCTGGCAATCTGATGGACGAGTCTGGGTTTGGCGGTTGCCAGGAGAACGGTACTTGTCTTACTGCATTGTGCCAAGTGTAAAGTTTGGTGGAGGGGGGATTATGGTGTGGGGTTGTTTTTCAGGAGCTGGGCTTGGCCCCTTAGTTCCAGTGAAAGGAACTCTGAATGCTTCAGCATACCAAGACATTTTGGACAATTCCATGCTCCCAACTTTGTGGGAACAGTTTGGAGCTGGCCCCTTCCTCTTCCAACATGACTGTGCACCAGTGCACAAAGCAAGGTCCATAAAGACATGGATGACAGAGTCTGGTGTGGATGAACTTGACTGGCCTGCACAGAGTCCTGACCTCAACCCGATAGAACACCTTTGGGATGAATTAGAGCGGAGACTGAGAGCCAGGCCTTCTCGTCCAACATCAGTGTGTGACCTCACAAATGCGCTTCTGGAAGAATGGTCAAAAATTCCCATAAACACACTCCTAAACCTTGTGGACAGCCTTCCCAGAAGAGTTGAAGCTGTTATAGCTGCAAAGGGTGGACCGACGTCATATTGAACCCTATGGATTAGGAATGGGATGTCACTTAAGTTCATATGCGAGTCAAGGCAGGTGAGCGAATACTTTTGGCAATATAGTGTATATATATATATATATATATATATATATATATATATATATATATATATATATATATATATATATATATATATATATTAAATCAATAAATACCTCTGCCTTTATGAAAGGCCTCCTTGTACAATGACAAGAAAAATTATTTGGACTATGGACTTATTATGTGGATTATTCAGGACTTACCATCATTGAGGGAAAAATCATTTCCCAGTTTATCAAGACACCAGGGTGGCTTTACGGCAGCTGAAGACATTGACTAAACATTGAAGTAAATCCATGTCTTCAAAAAAGAAAATCTGCCTTTTGAGTGCCCAAGTCAGAGTCCAGTCCTTAACCCCAGTACCCTCAATGAATTATCTCAAGAGAGCTGCTTACACCAGACACCCTAAGAATGTCGGAGTTTTGAAAGTAAGAATGGTCCAAATTTGATCCTGAACATTGTGGGGGTTTAATCCGTAACTACAGGAAACACTCGGTTGAGGTTATTGCTGCCAATGGAGGATTAGCAAATTATTAAATCCAAGTGTTACGCTTATGTTTTCCACAGCACTGTAAATGTTTAATGGGATGTGTTTAATAAAGGCCCGGTAGATTATAATTGCTTGTGTGTTGTTGGCTTGAGCACATTGTGTTTGATAAGTTGACGGTACTAAGGGTTCACATATTTTTCTGGCCCCTGTATGTTCATGGTCATATTCGCAGTCAATTGCACATGCTACATTTTGATCAGGTCGATTTTTACCATTTAGCAAATCAATTTTTCTGAAAGCATTTCTTATTGAAGCGACTGTAACTGTCAAGACAAAACTTTGACAGTAGACATAACATCAAAGATCTACGTAAAGATAAATATGAAAGTTCGTGCTCTTTGTGTAACTGAACACTTCAGTACATTTCCTGATAGAATAGCGACGCTTCAAAGCTAAGTTTCAGCTCGATTATAAGGGCACAAACCACATACTTACCAGGAAGAGAAATTCAGAGAGCAGCATTGAAATCCATTAAAGCTGTAATGGCTGACTATAATGTTTAGCCGAAAAAAATGACCTTATGTGAGTGATTAAGAACATATTAGAATTCTGAACTCATGAGTTGTCAAGTTCTGAGGAATTAAAAGTTGTGATAGAACCATGAGTAATGTGAAAGCACATTAGATATACAATACACGCACATGCATTCCATGCCAAGACACATGTTAATACCACAACAAAAGGGTTAAAACACAAATTACAGTGCCAAAGACAATATGAAGTGACTTTATACGTGCAACTGGTATAACCAGTAGGAAAGTACACACTTTAAGTTAGTGAGTCACACTTAGTGAGCCATAAAGGGAAAATGATTCAGAGGATACCTGCAGCTGTTTCACAGAAACTTCAGCTATAAGAATGAGGTTACTGTGGTGAATTGTGTGTTGCGATGGTGTGGCTTCATTAAGAGTGAGAAACAATTAGAGAGGTTAAAGCTAAGGCCTTGACTTGCAGGAAAATAGGATCTCATTGAAGATGGTTTGTTCTGTTTATCGCTATACATTTGAGTAAAGGTTCATAAATGTTACGTCCATCGTCTCCGGTTATTCAAGATCTTACAGCCACATTCCAGGGATTAAGCCTTTAATAGTAAAATGATCAGGGTTGGTTAACATTGAATG
Organism: Hemibagrus wyckioides; assembly: GCF_019097595.1. NCBI lineage: Eukaryota > Metazoa > Chordata > Actinopteri > Siluriformes > Bagridae > Hemibagrus > Hemibagrus wyckioides. Next base: position 7,437,695 of record NC_080711.1, read on the forward strand.
CTGGAGTTTTAACCTACTGTTTCCACTAGAGCAAAAATATAAAATAAATAGTGTTTTTTTTTGTTGAAAATAAGAAGAAAAAAAAATACAGCACTTATAATGGTCAAAATAATAATGATATTATACAGTCGAATATTATCAAATATTTTTAATCTAATAAAAAGTTCCTACTTAAGTGATGTTAACTATGATTATCTAATGCTAGGTACACTGAACATTCATTGACAGATTTTATATTTATTATTATTATTTATAATATATGTATTTTTAATAATTATCTATCTATCTATCTATCTATCTATCTATCTATCTATCTATCTATCTATCTATCTATCTATCTATCTAATATATATATATATATATATATATATATATATATATATATATATATATATATATTATAATAATTCATTATTATTATTTATATTTATAGTCCTTGAAGATCTTTTTCATGGAACGACAGCCTTCCACACCATAGGACACGTTTAAAGGTTCATACTTTGGCACATGATGCTTCCAACCCTTTCAACATTTCCTTTTTTGATGACTTTGTTCATTCCCAGAAGTTGTGGTGTGGTGACGTGTAGATGTGATGTGTAATTTATGTACTTGTGGTATGGTCAGTTATTTGAAAACTGGGAACCGGATTTTTAAAAATAGGCCCTTAAATACAAGGTGTTTTATTTCCAAGTAAGTAATATAATTACTTTTAAGTAGTATAATTAGCCAATGATGACAATTGGCCACTTAGAAGGAAGTTACAACACTTTCCAGAACCTTCCACATTGCTTATGGAGTCATGTCAGGGAGTTTTTTGCTTGCCTTATCCCTCACCTATTAGCGATAAATAAACACATTTCAAATTTATATCCAGAATTGATATATTTCTGTAAAATTCCTTGTGATATTGTTCATTGTTAAAAGTGCTATAGAAATGAGATCAAACATTTTAAATTGAAGTTAATAGAGACAGTCACTCCATTGTATGTAAACGTTTGACCCACTGGAATATACTGAATTAAAGATTAAATAAATTCCAAGTTGATTATTTTAAAATGATCTCTGATGTCAAATATGCCCTTATATAACTAACCGAAAGAAAATGCTTGCAACGTGAAACGCATGGAGGTTCTCAAGTGTTTGCAAAGAAGCGACTAGTTAAGCAGCATTCACGACTACATGAGTAATGTCAGTGTGCTTGCATTCCACAGGGCACCTGTGAATTCAAGATAATTCATCTATCAGTAATTGAGGCAGTGCAGACAGGGTCTAAGGTGACCTTTATGTACACAACCTGTCTACTAGCATGCCCTGATTCCATTTCAAAACGAAACCATCCACAATTCAGTGCCCTGTGAAAGCTGAAAGCAAAGTTATTCAAAAAGTAGAATTAGGGTCTTATATGAAGCTAAATTAGAAATCTTTTCAAAAATCCATATTAAATAAAATCAGTATCAAATATAAAACAGCCAATGAAGAGCAATATAGAAGAGTAATTTAGAACACTGCATAATTAGTGACAAAGTATAAGCATATGTCTCGACATCTGCAGACAAAGCACAGCACAGTATAGTGTGTAGTCCGTCTTTTCTCTAACTCTAGAGAAAAAGTAATTCCTCAAGAAGCATTTTTCTCCATCACACTGTTAGGACGTTCTGCCATCTACCTGTAAGAACAGAAAAGTGAAATATCAGAGGTTTGAGCATACTAAGCACTAAGCCTCCTCCTCTGCCTCCCCCTTCTCCTTCTTCTCTTCCTCCTCTTACTACATTTACATTTACGGCATTTGTCAGACATTTATCCAGAGCAGCATACAAAATTGCTTTTAAGTGTCTCCCAATGAATACATCAACACTGGTTTCCTATGTCATAGACTCACTTGGGAGGAAATATAGCAGATAAAACAACATGAAAAAAAATAAGTGCTAGTTTAAGTGTTTACCCTAGCAGTGCTAGTAGATCTGATGGATACTACTACTACTACTACTACTACTACTACTACTACTAATAATAATAATAATAATAATAATAAAGTCATACAGATTTCAGTAAAATAAGATCTGTATCGAACACATCACCATTTTTCTCAGTAAATATATTTCTAAAATTGCTATTGACATGAATATTGACAACAAACTGGACTGGACACTAAACTCAACAGCGCTCTACAAGAACGGACAGAGTAGGTTGTATTTTTTGAGGAGGCTCAGGTCCTTCAACGTCTGCAATGTTCTATGAGTCTGTGGTGTCTAGTGTCATTTTCTATGCAGCGGTCTGTTGGGGAAGGAACATGAAGGTGGCAGAGAGAAATAAACTGGACAGACTAATCAGGAGGGCTGGCTCGGTACTTAGCATGGAGCTGGACATAGTTCACATTGTTGTTGAGAGAAGGATGCTGTCAAAACTCCATTCAATCCTGGACAACCCTTCTCACAGTATGCTGGTTAATCAAAAGAGCACATTCAGCCAGAGACTGATCACTGCCAAGTGTAGTACTGAGCGATTTAGGAGATCTTTCCTGCCTATGGCAATTAAAATATACAATTCCTCCCTTTCAGTGTTGGGACATTTTCATATGCAATTTCATGCGCAATAATTAGTAATGGGTGCTATAGTAATTATAGACCTTTCATGCACATTTCAATTTCACCTTTATCTATCATGTACAGTACAATACAACTTCACCATTATCACTTGTTAAACTTTTCACCAATTTACAATCCTTGTGTGCAATACTACAGTTCAACACTATTATTTGTACAGTATATTTATTTATTTAACAATATTTATTTACTCTATTTTACGGTTTATATAATGGTGTATATGTTTCTTTCTTTCCCTCTTATATTTTTTATTAGAGCAACTGTAACATGGCAAAGGAATTATCCCCTGGGAAGTTCTTTGAATCTTAAATCTTGAAATTTTCAACAGATGTTGGTAAGAACCCATGTAATCCACGCATGCAAAGAAATCAAATCATAATTTGATCATTTTTCATCATAATTTTTTTTTTATAAACCATAAATTATGGGTAATAATGTGAAATGGCACAGGGAAATAGTATTAAACACGCTTACTGAAAGTTATTTAATACTTTGTACAAAAGCCTTTTTGTTGGTAATGACAGCTACAAGATGCTTCCTGTATGGATTAGCTAGTTGTATGCATTGCTCAGGTGTGATTTTGGCCCATTCTTCCACATAAACAGTATTCAAATCATTAAGGTTCTGTGGGCCTCTTCTATGAACTCTGATCTTTCCATAGCTTTTCAATTGGATTCAAGTCAGGTGATCTAGCAGCTGTATTTTCTTTCTCTGAAACCAATTGAGAGTGTCCTTGGCTGTGTGTTTGGGATCGTTGTCTTGCTGAAAAGTGCACCCTCGTTTCATCTTCATCATCCTGGTAGATGGTAGCAGATTTTTATCCAGAATTTCTCAGTACATTTTTCCATTCATCCTTCCTTCAATTATATGAAGTTTGCCAGTACTGTATGCTAAAAAAACAGCCCCACACCATGATGTTCCCACCTCCAAACTTCACTGTTGGTATGGTGTTTTTGGGGTGGTGTGCAGCGTCATTTGTCCTCCAAACATGGTGTCTATTATCATCCAAATAGTTCAGTTTTTGTCTCCTCTGACCAGACTACATTCTCCCAGTATTTTACAGGCTTGTCCAAATGTTGTGCGGCAAACTTTAAATGAGCTTCAACATGTATTTTTATTCAGAAATGGGGTCTTGCGAGGTGAGTGTGCATAAAGGCCATGGCGGTTAAATGCAGTACTTATGGTTTCCTGCGGAACAATTGTACCTGCTAATTGCAGGTGTTTCAAAAGCTCTCCACAATAATGAGGTTGTAAAAGTCTTGAGAGAGCTCTTTGCTCTTACCCATCATGAGACGTTTCTTGTGTCACACCTTGGTAGAAACACCTTTTTATTGGCCATCAGTTGTATATCTATGTTTCTAGATCGATCAGGCATTATGAGCAGTGACAGGTGAAGTGAATAACACTGATGATCTCCTCATCATGGCACCTGTTAGTGGGTGGGATATATTAGGCAGCAAGTGAACATTTTGTCCTCCAAGTTGATGTGTTAGAAGAAGAATGGGCCAAAATCACACCTGAGCAATGCATACAACTAGTTACTCCATACAGGAGGCATCCTGAAGCGGTCATTACCATATATATATAATGTTATCAAAAGAATTTTGCATACTATAATTGAAATATAATAATACTATAGCAGTCCCCAAAATGGGACACACAGTGAAGAATCCAAACAAGAAGTGAGGCTGTAGCTCAGCATTTACTTGGTGCACTGATACAAGACTTAGTAGGGACACTGCAGATATGCAACAAATTTCTAGCCAACGCCACCTACTGGTCAAAGGTTACAACAGCATGCTAAAAAAGGTTTACATGTAACTTGATATTATTGCTTCTCCTCATCTACATTTTGTCCAGTCTTCACCAGACGTGTCTCACATCCTCTTGACACATGTCGTAATGTCAAAGTAGCAACATATAACCCCATGGGTCACAGAGGTAGGCGTAGCTGTAGCAGCAGCTGTTCATCTAGAACTTTCCACCTACAGTCAGCTTTTCAGCTTAAAGTAGTCAAACATTTCTGTTACTTGGCAACCTGTGGTTGGTGAAATAATTCAACTTTCGTGCAAAAAGCAGGGTAAGAAACCTGTTCATCTATTCATGCCCTTTTGCTCCTACCCACCACACCCTGTACCTGTGACAAAGCCATTGTGATGCACACACTGTCTGGGCTTAGTTTTAGTCTTTTCACATTTCACATGAAATATGATTTACCAAAGATTACACTGACTCAGCAAAACACTATTACAAATAAGGCAGACCTCAGATATTCCATGCGTTCTGTAAAGTTCACAGCCATATTATCCAGGACAACTTCTTTGGCATACAAGCATTGACAAGTAGTGTGTATAACTAATACAACAATTTGGAATATCCTGAAAAATAAAGAAAACAATGGTGTACTGTACAACGAATACTGAACAGGTTCGCCAAGGTTAATTTCAACAGCTGAAGACAAAAACACTGTAAGCTGCAAAGAAAAAACTGACAGCAGTCTTTGACATCATCAACAACCTCCACAGGGCAGGGCTGGTGGTAGTATTCAAGAGAAGAATTATAGAAGCCATACCAGAAGAGGCAAATCACTCATGAGCAGTAAGAATCAGAAACCAGGCTGTAATTCACAAAGAAACATAATGATGAACAACACTGAGATCAACCTTAATGAGTAGAGGATGAAAGGATCTGTTCGTGATCCAAAACATACAAGCACATGGGTGAAGCATGGTGGTTTTACTGTAATGACTTGGGCTTGAATGGCTGCTTCTGGAACATTCCCAGTCATTTTTACTGATAAAGTAAGTCATGATGGTAACAGCAGAATGAATTTAGAAGTCTGCAAACTTACAGAGGAATGCATCCAAAGAATGGAGGAATTTGCTGTAATAATAACCCAAAACACACTGCCAGTACAGCAAAGGACTTCATCTGGGGCAAAAGTGGACTAGTTTAGGAAGGGACTGTATGGATTGTCAGACGTGAATAAACTTTAATACAGAGATAACCATAATATGGTTACATACAGTACTGTGGAAAATAAACAGAAAATACATTATTTTACACATACTATACTATACTACATTTATACAATACTTATTTTCATATTGCCATTTTATACAGCATATAAACCATTTTATAATGCCAGTCTTAACGTCACTTGGGAAGAAACCCCGGAATCGAGGCCTGCATGGGAAAGGAAACTACATGCCTTAATTCCTAGGTCTCAGCAGCCTTGTTTGCTTTTGATTATTAAAAGGTGATATGGGTGATTTAAAGGGATGGGGAGACATGTAGTGATAGTTAAGAGTACCTTTGTAATAAAGTTTCTTTATGATTCTGGGAAATTTGGTTTCCTACCTTGACCCCACATGGGAGGTGGAAGGATTTTTCTGTGAGCAGAGACAATGCTGCAGAGGAGTGAATCTAGAAATAGAAGTAGCCTTTATTTGTCACATATACATTACAGCACAGTGAAATTCTTTCTTCGCATATCCCATCCTTGGAGATTGGGGTCAGAGCGCAGGGTAAGCCATGATACAGCATCCCTGGAGCAGAGAGGGTTAAGGGCTTTGTTCAAGGGCCCAACAGTGGCAACTTGGTGGTGCTGGGGCCTGAACCCCCAATCTGAGCCATCACCGCCCCCAATCTAATACTGCAGCTTAATAAAATATAATATATATTTTAAATATAATGCAATGAAATAATATTTTATAAAACATTATATAACAACAACAACAATAATAATAATAATAATAATAATAATAATAATAATAATAATAATAATAATAAACTTTCAAGTAAGAGTAAAGCACTGACGCTCTCTGTATCTGTTTACTGCTCGAAACTTTCATATCTGTATTATGTTCTCATGTAGATCTGACGTGGACATGTCCTAAACCAGAAGCCATGTCTGTTTATTAAATATGAACCCCACCACTATGACCCACTAGAAAAAAATACCACAGATTTTTTTGTTTTTGTTTTGTTTTTTACAGATTTAGTTGCTTCTATTGCTCAAAATGTGAACATGAGCCTGATATGAGTGTTACTAAGGATGCTGTATATTATTTGTATTATTATATATATGCTGTATATTATTTGTTTTGATTTGTTTATATGATTATTTAGTTAGCTGCAGAGTCACTGATTCATGCCTGAAGTGATAAGATTTTAATTCACTTTTTTAAAAGCCCCTCCACACTTATAAGTAAATATAAATGTAAATTCGTTCATTAAGTTGAATTTATGCAACATTTGCATTGTGTTAGTGTGAGGGAGAGCTGCGGTGTGCCTGGTAAGTCTTGGGTGTGTTTTTGATTCAAAGCCAAGCATGCATATAATTTGAATTACTATTATGCTCTATTGTACACTAAAACATCTGCGGATATCATTTACTCACAACAAGGAAATATCTTTTATAGTTGTAAAGTTACAGCACACGGAATCTATAAACTCACATAAGAAATAATATTATGAGCAAAAAAGCATTTCAGCCAAATCTGCTGCACTGCCACTGGGGACAACATCTGCTGTCCTAACTTCAACTCTGATTTTATAAGGGAAAATTCCAGGGCTACTTTCCAAAAGCTCAACAGAGATTCAAAAAATGATCCCACACGTAGTTATACACATAAAAGCAGATTTCATTCTGTCTCTAACACAGACAACTAGCCTTCAGTGTTAGAGACAATATGACCAAAATGAAGTAACAGTGAAAGCAAAATGTCTGTCTGTCATGTCAAGAATCTAATTATGTTACATATAAGAATGCTAATGTGGTTAAACACAGTGAATTAACATGAATCAGCAGCTATCATTAAGTCAAGAAGAAGAATGATTATAACTAATACACATCATGAAAGGACACAAATCACCTCTGCCTGTAAGTTCCCGTATTTGTTATGGTTATACATGAACTCCAGGATTATTCTCCCTCTCAGGAGAGTCACTGAAGATTAAGCAGGAAGACCAGCTTCTCAATAAATGGACATAGCTTATTTAAACAACATGATTTGCAAAGAGTTATGTGTTGGAGAATGTACACATTTAAGTATACCTACATTCCCTGTCATGGTTCCAACCTGGTTTAAACGCCTGGTGCATAGATTCCATCATTTTTAACTCCCGCCTGGTACAGGCCATGTCCATTGTGGGACTAATTTTTGAATGGTTTGAATGTTTTGCAGTGTTTAGAGTGTATTTCAATGCATTCTTGTTTGTGTTTGTATAAAATAATCAGACAGCATGGTTGGGTTGTCAGGCACCACATTAAATTATTCATCACCTCTATTTACAGTTTTAACAATGAAGCGTTTAACACTACGAGGTTTGGGTGCGAGATTGTACGGCCTGTGTAGAATCAGTAGCAGTAGGAGTAATGTCCGTCTGGCAGACTTTGTTGACATTAGATGAGACTTGGACGGAGCTTTAATCTTGGTATGGCTGGGGTTGGAGCTGTGCCCAAGGCCCTGAGCAGAAGCGCATCACGTCGTAGGAAGCTAAGGGTGGCAGGAGATAGAGTTAGGGATAATTGGGAGAAAACTGCGACTAACACTACAGCTGTCAGGAACAGCTGGACAGTTCCCTGCCAGGCCCAGAGAGGGCGCTGGCAGGTGAACCTTGGAAGCCTGCTTCTTTGTGTGTCTCTTGTTACGCCCTTCCTATTGTTCCTATCCTGATTGTCACCTGCATCCCATTAGCCCTAATGTCTACCCCTATAAATAGGGATCCTTGTGTTTGTCTTTGTCCATGATTGTTATTTGTACCGTGGTTTCTGTTGGGGTTTTGTTTGCTAGGTTCCATGTCCAAGCTAAGGTCTAGGTTTTGTTTGTTTTGTTTAGTTAACCACGCCATGTCTTGTGTTACGTTTGTTTCCCTATGTCGCATCTTAAATGTAATAAAAGCAGTGCTTCGCTGAATCCTGCGCATGGGTCTCATTAGACCGTGTGCTGGCGTGCGCGCACACACCATGGGCGTCTGGGGTCGAGCCCCGCATAGGGCGGGGGTCCCAGACGTTACAACAGCAGGTGTAGAAGTGAAAGAAAGCATCGTTTGCAATGAAAACTAGGCAATCAGTGGCCCTGAAGCGTGCCCTTGCTGTGCTCGGAGGTCAAAATGAACTGTGTTTGATGAAAACAAGCTGGAAAAAGTCCTATTGATAAGTGCACAGATGCCCACTATTTTTATAACTGACCTCGAAAGTCCAATTATAATGGAATGTGAGAGTTAAAAATTAAAGATATAATGGTGTCCAAAAGAACCCGATATTCCAAATAAGAAAATAGGTGGGACTTTCTCAGTGAAGAGGGTTTGGTTTGAATATTATGAAAAGATAAGGGATAAGAATAAAAAGGCTATGTTTTGTGATGAATTTTTCAGAGGTTGTGGGGATGTTCATTCGTGAGCAGCTCAATTCTTGTAACCAGCGCTGACTGCAAATAAAACCTTGTATCTGCACTCATCCAGTCTGCATGATTCGTCTTCTTTAGTTAGAGTCTTGCCCGACTGAGCTGTCGGGTCAATGTGGAGTTTGGAGTCAGATTATAGCGAAGTATTAATTTAGAAGTAGTGTTAAGTAGAGCATTACAGTATCGGACAAAAATATTTTCCACACCATGTAGGCATTAAAGTTACCGTATCTGGTTTATTGTCACATTCTTTTTAATCCATGACCCAACTGGTTAGTTAACCAGGCATGGTGGATATGTCTGCCACAAACCTTACACAAAACTGGTTTAGCATTTTTCAGGATTTCTTTTATTTTCCAATTTGTAAAAACATTTTGAATATAAAACAAATCTGTTGATCCAGTTGTGTTATGATGCCAAATGGTAATATTGGCCTATATTCCAGGATAATAACTTGAGCCATATATAATTATTTAAGAATGGTTTTGTAAACACACAATTTCCTTCATGAATGGTCCAATATACCAGTGCACACAATACAGGATTTATGTTGCATTTAGAAATGACTGAAGCAATTCCAAGGATAAAGCCCCAGTCATTATTGATATTTAATTAATATAATAATATCTGCAATTATCTCACATTACTACCTTGTTTCATGGAACATCATAATATTGGATTCATGCACTTTGCCACACTACCCTATTAAGCAGTCATGTCAGCTACAACTTTCTCAAATGTTATTTAAGATTTCCCGGATTTATCAGCTCTGATTGGTTCGCTGTTACACAGGTGACTGAATGTTTAGTCAACCTTCCTCTACATTATAGGTAATGTGTAAAAGGAAAATATTTACATATTAATATACAATGTTTACATATCTAACATATTTAGGAAAAATACATTACCACCAAGTAATATTTATCCCACTCACACATTCACACATTAAAGAGACCATTCTAGAGTCAGAATGTAAATGACATCGAATTATATTGATAGTATTACAAAGCATATCAAAAGAGAACCTTTTTTAACTGTGCATAGAATAGTTAAAAATAATCCTAGAGTTTTATTTAATACAGTTGCAAAATTCCTTAGGAATAAGACCGTCCCAGAAGCACAAATATGCAGTAACTTTATGAGATTTTTCAGTGACAAAATTGAAAATATTACAAAGAGTATTAACTTTTCTGTCTTTTAAAAACATTGGTGGAATATTTTTAACCTTAAATTTCCTCTTCAAAACCACCGACTTGTGTACAAGATGCAAATGCTATCAAATCTCTACTTAATTCTATATCGCACAGGCTATGAATCCAAATCCTTTAAACTAGCCTGTATCAAAACACTGATAGCCTAAAGATTATGCTTACTGAAAACAGCTTATGCTCATGTTTCATCCATTCTCCATTTAATAGCCTCTGGAGGTGGAGCAGCAATCAAAATTACATGGTTGCCAGATTTAAAAAAAAAAAAAAAAGTCCCCCAGTTGTTTAAAAAGTCACCCCATTGGTAAAGATCTTGTTTTACATCAAATAATTGGAATTAAATTAAATAATTGTTTACTTAAAACCAAGTGTGTAAGTGCAGACAGTGGGTTAATGATGTATATAACCGTTTTAATGTACATAAAGATGCATTGCAAAGACTGAGAGAGGGAAAGGGAGATTATGGAGTAAATTCCCTCTGTCTGAAATGCATAAGAAAACAAAAGAAAGCAAAAAAAAAAAAAAAAGTATTTTAGATGTTGAGCTAGTTTTTCTAGTGCCCAACTGTTTTGGCTAGTTTCAGGGCCATTGTGTGTCATTACACTGGAATTTTGTTAAAACCAGTTAACCCTGTTAACGCATCAAACAACAAAGGTGTGTCTAAAACGTCACACAATCCTGGTATGTTGTCGACTGTCCGCTGTCGATATCATTTATTTGTTATTAATGTTATCCTTCACCACCAAAACTGGCGATCATAAGCCACTGCTGGTAATGTTTGACTTTACAGTATACAGCGTGGGAAGAGTAATGGCTCATAATTGCATTATCCAACTGCACTAAGAAGAGGATGGGTTCTCTTGTGAGTCTGGCTTCTCTCAAGGTTTCTTCCTCATGCTGCCTCAGGGAGGTTTTCATTGCCACTGTAACCTCTGGCTTGCTTATTAGGGATCAAAACCTATATCCAGCTTTCTGTAAAGCTGCTTTGTATCACTTTTAACCATGTCCATTGTTAAAGTTGCTACAAATTAAATAAAAGTTGAAATGTGATCCCTTTTGTTGCCTTCAACAAAGTTTAAGTTTCGGATGCTATTGTTGCTATGCTGAAGTATTAGATTACTTTATGACAAGTTCATTTATTGGTAGCAAAATATCTCTTACCTCAGACATGAATTTAAAAAGAGAGATATTGTAAGGCTGGTATGTGGAATAAAAGAGTATGCAATGAATGAGCACAAAGGAGAAAGCAGGAATATAAAAAGTTGTAAAAGGGAGGGAGGGGGAGAGGGAGGGAGAGAGGGAGGGAGGAGACACAAAGACAGAGACATGACATTTAGCATAAGAGCAAAAAGGGGGAAGGATTTTACACAAAGAATGAAGATAAACAAGACAGGCTATAATGGTGTGAGCTTCAGCTCAAGCATGTACATGTGTATGTGTAGTAAGTCAGAGAGCGTGACTGAACAGATGTATGAAATATGAAGTTTCATATCTTAAGGCTGCTGTCGGTTCTCTTTTTCATCTCCATCTGCAGCGGGCTTCTTTGGCACTACATTAATCACAGGTAACTGCTTCAGGATATCTATTTCGGTTTCCTTTTTTTCTTCAAAATATGTTCAATATGTGCAATTAAAAATAAATCAAGAGTAGAAAATTACATATCCTGAGAACTGTACATTTACCGACTTTTCCATGCTGAAACAATTTGGAAACTATTATTGCAGGTCAAACTGAAGGAAGCAAAAACATGTTTATGTGAGGTTTTTGCAGTTTTATTGGAGCATTCATGTGGAACAATGCTTTAATTTCTGCTTCAGCCGATAATCGAGAAATTATAGACTCAGGGAGTAAGTATTACTAGAAACTTAGTCATTTACATGTGATATTTTTGTCTCTGAGTCATACAGCAGGACCAGACATGGTTGAGCAAGCCATAGCAAAGATGTTATAAAAGTATCAGTAGCATGTCATACTTAGCCTCAGTATCATGGTTTACAGTCAATGATGGATTAAACACAGGGCCGGCTGCACTATTGCCTTTGGATGTCTAATCTCGTTTTAAAAGTTATTGCTGTTCTTTAGCTGCTCCTTTTTCAGGGTCACCACAGCAGATCATCTGATCCACAAGTTTAATTTTGGCACAAGTTTCATGTTGTATGCTCCCTGACACAACACTCCCTTTTTTATCTGGGCTTGAGACCAGCACTAAGAGTTAACCTCTCAGTGCCTCAGTTGGTTCCCTGCCCAGGAATCAAACCCAGGCTACAGCAGTGAGAGCACAGGATCTTGCTGCTGGACCATCAGGGAACATATCCTGTAATGGCCAATATTTATGAATCAGTGCGACATTTTCTGCTGATGACATGACCAATCAGGCATCAGGCATCACGACCAATCATTACCTAAAGATAGAATAGAGCGATTCTCAGAATCTGGTGATAAAACAAATTGGTCATGATACAGTTTAAAAGATTTCATTAACATACACTTATTAGATATCACTGAATAACTATATACACATTTTTTAAATGCTTTTTGACGCTGTTATTCTTATTTTGTAATTTTGTACTTTTGTATTTTTATTATTGTGTTATTATTTTCACCCAAATTTTCTTTAAAGTGCAGGAAAACTAGCTTGTCCCACAGGCCAGCTGTACTGCTGGGAAGCTTTTACAGGTCTATTCAATATCAACATTAATACATTAATCAACATTTTTAAACTAAACTTAAATATAAAAAAAAATCACATCTGCATTTTCCTGCGTTACATGTCACTGGAGTTTATATTTGAAAATAACAAAAAGTGCTGCCAAAGACAAATTTCAGAAGAATTAGCCATTTCAAACATTATCCATAAAGTTTTCCCCGAAGTTATTTATTTACTACTTTTTTTTATTTCGAATCATTTAGATGTCATTGGAATTCCACTTTTCAGACATAATTTTCTCGATGCTGGTCTGATTAATTGTGTGTGCTTTGAGATGCTCTTGGCACATTCTTGGAAAATCCATCTTTATCTTTACCAAATTTATCACTAGTGTTGTCACTGATGCTTGGTTTGTATTGATTTAGTAACAGCTCTAGTGACTTTAAGCATGGGTGTGTAATCCGTAAAGGGACAGTGTGGGTTACATACCAATCAGGCAGGAGCCACACCTTGGTTTTCAGTAAACTCAAGTGTGGCTTCTGTTTGGTTGGAATGAAAACCTGCACGCACACTGACCCTTTTTGATAAGGGTCGCCAGGGTTCTGGAGAAATGATGTCTTATTTCACTATGTACTGCATCAGCTGTATGTGGTTGAAATGACAATAAAAGCTTCCTGTGAGGCAACCTGTTGGTTACTTCTACATGCAAGCAGCCAAATTTGCAGTGTGAGATCAGATCTTAGTAAATATAAACTTTTAAACAGTGTTAGCCTATTGCTTGACTGTGGAAAAAATATGAGCTCATGCTCTGTGCGTGTGTGTGTCTAGGACAATATATTTATACTCCAGTGAAAGAGGAAGGTCAAAACTGGAAGTCATAACTGCTAAACATGCAGTTTCTCCATTAGAAAGAGTTCTCCATTAGAAAGAAAAATTAGGAAGCTTTCTGAAGTTATTTTTTATGAACAAACTGTTAGTATGATAAGGTTTTGTCATTTTTTAAAGAGATAATTTACTTCAATTATTTTTTTCGGTGAATATCCTTTTTAAAAAAATGTAATTAAATAAATTTATTAATTATTAATAATAATAATAATAATAATAATAATAATAATAATAATAAAAACCTTCATGGTTTAAATAATGATCAGTAGTTTGGACATGCCTCCAAGTGATTTTCTGTCTTTCTCCTCACAGGTATGCAACTCACAAATCTCCACGCAAAGTTACACAGTGTCCTGCACAAAGAAAGTGAGAATACACCACCATTCATAGAAACATCACACCAACTGATATTACATAGAAAATTAAAGTAAAAGTAAAAGGCAGTTCTGCCACTGTATTTTGTTTCAGTGCTCAAATTGTGTTTATGTGGATTTGTCTTCCAGCGGAAATCCCACTATTGACAAACTGTTAGAAAATTACAATCCCAAATGGAAAAAGCAGCAGAAGAACATCAATTCCTTCAGGTAACAAACACACAACACAACAGTAGCTCAATCACTAGTCATATTATCATGAAACTCTTTACGTGCTAATTTTACTGAGGAAAATATACACGAGTGAACGTCTAAGAAAAAATCTTTTAAATTAAAAGTGAATCTATACAGACAAACGGTAAAAGTAAAAGTATTCCAACTTGTACTACTCAAATATTAAAATATATAAGCTGATGAGATTGAGTTAATGTTATGCTTTTGTGTGAAAACGATTAATTATTACTGTTTTAAGCATTAAGGATGTTTTACAAAGCGTGCTGCATTACTAACTCTATGTACGTTGCTAAGTTAATCAAAAAAGAATCAATATTTACCATTAGTAAGAATATGGCTCGCTGCTCTGCCAGTTTATGTTGGCTGCTGTGAGTGTAACTCATTAGAAATAAAAAAGAAATAGGCTACTTAATTTACTAGGCAGTTAAAATGAGCAAATTAGTGAAATGTTCAGAATAGGGATTAAGCAAAAGAAACACGAAACATGAAGTCAGGCCAATGGTGTACGGGTAAATATTGCATTAAAAATATTGCGTAAAATGTGAAAAGGTCACAGCAGATGACAAACTGTCGTGTCAATTCTTGATTTTTCTACTTCGATGAACTTGACTGAATACTTTAAACTGAAATGCAAATAAAATCCACTGGAGCCATTTGATGCACAGGGTGCACTCTTTGGCCGGACGAAAGATTATTTTAGATTAGAAGGATTACAGAATTATTTCGAAGGTGTAAAGAAAATAAAAATGTAAGAAGGTTTTTTTGGGAGGGGGAGATGTAAGTTAGTATTTGGTTTTAATAACACTGAAATTAAACTATAAATATTCCATATTTTTGTTTTTTTCAGGTCATCGCTAGGCAAACGTTGCAATGGCATTTCCAATGCACTGGTTACACAGGATAACTCACCTGTGGGGACAAATATTAGTTTTGATGCATCTAAAAAAAAGCTGTTGGTGACACCAGCCCTGTTCAATGTACTTCCCAAGGTATGGTGTAATAGAAATATGCACACAGAATATATGAGTGTACATGTATATGACTGATTGGCCAAATCGGCCTGTTTGTGTAAGTAAATATTTTATTTAGAATATTATTATTATTTTTTTATTTGAAAATTTTTTTAGCATTTAAATATTGACCTAGAAATTGTGAATGGTGAATATTCACAATGGTGTACATTACTTTATTTTCTAAATTATAAAATTCTCCATTTCTTTTCAGTTTTAAATGGAAAGAAAAATCCAAGGTTTTCAACATTAGGACCCACTGCATATATGTAATACTTTCTGAATGCAATTTAGGCCTATATGAAATAAATAAGCGATTTAAACTGCATGAATGCATGAATTTATGCATGAATTTACACACAGTATGGAGAAGGACAAAGTTTTTTGTTTTTGTTTTTTTTTCATTTTAGGATTTGCATAATATTTTTTTTTTATCTAGAATTTATGCACAAATCTGTTTAAATCCAGCTTGATAAATGAGGCCACATGTGTTAATACTAGTGCTAATTATCTGTGTGTAATACACTGTGTGTTTAGGAAAGCCCCTTTAAAAAAGCCCCATGGAAAACGTGTGCTGTTGTGGGCAACGGAGGAATCTTAGCCAACAGCAGCTGTGGGAAACAAATCGACTCTGCCTCATTCGTCATCAGGTTCGTACAAGACTTAAGATGAACTTTTCAGTAAAAGTACAAACTGTTTTGTTTGGAGAGTATTCTAATGGCCAAATCTCATCTCCATTTTGAAGCCTGGAGGCAGGAGTATAACAGTGAAGGCCAGTGTTGTAGCAACAGAGGATATACAAAAACTTTACAGGATGTTACGAAATCTGACCTTGATTCAAAAAATGCGAACATATTACCAAATATTACCAAAGTAGGTACCAAAAATACCAGAAAGTAGGAACGTAAAACTAGCTGACAACATATTTGTGTTGCTATAGTAGTAACTAAAAGCAGACCTAGTTTACACCTAAAGTTTATAGAAATATCTGTTCTTTTGGGGTTTCTTTTATGCTAACCTTAACACACTGATTTGGAAGCATTACAAAATCTTACAAAAACTACGAAGTCACACAAGAATTCACAAATTATAACAAAGGTCATGTTACGTAGCTGGAGGTGGACACGATTGCAGAAGTCTGTTTTTATTTATATAGCAAAAAGAAAGTACAAAACCATGACACAGAAGAAGCAAAAGCTAGCTCATGGCCGTGACAAAACAAACACAAGGATAACATCAAAATCAAGACATTGTGACATAAAGGGACTTAAATCAAGAATGGATGTAAAATCAGCTGAGCAAATTCCAGACACAACCAGTGACAGGAGGGACAGAGACAAGACATGAATCGGCGTCCAAGCCGACATCACAATGTAAACAAAAACAGAACAGAAACCGTTAAAAATATATGTGTGAGGATGCTCTCTGGTGGTGTGCCAAGGAAATATCCATGACCACAACTACTAGCAATTTGCAGACACAACCTTATTCATCTATTGAACCAGACACGTGTACCGAGCTCTCCAGCATGCTTTCTATCTCATGTGAGTTGGCATGCAAAGTGTTTAAGTAACAATAAGATCTTTTAAGCAGCATTTCTTTATAATGACCATATAATTCTTTATAAAGATCATAGATTGAGAGAATATTTTCCTTTAGTAATGATAGAGAACAACGCTCAAGGAATGTCTAAATACATGTGCAAGTGCTTAAAATTCATTCAGATTTGGTTAAAACCCAAAAAATTTATGTCCCATTTATATAACATTAATAACCTTGGTATTTTATTTTGCAACCAGGTTCACCGGGTGTTTAATATAATGCCAGTGTATTTTAGATATCTATTACGAATCAGAAATAAGCTCTATTTGATTCTATTTTCTCCAAAAAGCCTGGATAAATGAAGAAAAGCTAGTTTCGTGTCCTTTTTGTTCAGCTTTTGGTTTGTTGTTGCGGTGGGAATTTGAAACCTGGCAACCCTACCTTAAAAACTTAATTACACAGGGTACCTAAACAACTAAAGCCAGTAAAGCAAATCAACAGAATAATCTAAAGGGCTTGTAATGACAAGCCATGCACATCAAATCTTTCCCATCATCTCATTCTACTCCCTCTCCCATTTGTTTCTCAGGTGTAATCTTCCTCCACTGAGCAATGGACATGAAAAAGACACGGGAAAAAAAACAAGCCTTGTTACAGCCAACCCCAGCATCCTGTTTCAAAAGTGAGTCTGGGTTGTACAAGCAATCGTATTGCAGCACATTGTTTCATCAATTTATATTTACCTGATATGTCCCTTATGGTTAGAACCATCACGTATGATCAAATGGACTTAAACTCTCAGCCTGATTTCAAGTGAAAGCTCACATTTCTCTGTGGCTTATCACTTGGGATGAGACAATAACACAGCACAACAACAACGAGAATGGCTCATAATGCTCATTAGTGTAAAATCAATCAATGCTACCCTTGCAGCATCGTGTGCGCTTTTTCTTTGTACGCGATCTCACATGGCTTACAAAGAAAATAAGCTCCAAACTCTGTAACATATTCCTGGTTAATGTTATTGCACTTTAGGCCTTTCAGAACATTCCCCATGATTTAGTTGTTTTTTTTTTTTTAATTGATTTTGGGAACACTTAGCTCACAAGCTCTCATCTCCAGTGTGACTGCTGCAAAACCCCGAGGAAAATAACTCATTTTATGCGCTCTTATTCTACAAAACAAATTCTTAAACTTAACTAACCAGAGAGTAATTAAAGGATATAAAATGATACCAACCCCAGAAGGTCTCATATGATACTCATATGATTATAAACATTCAGAATTTTTATTCATTATTTAATGTTTTCTTCTCTAGAACAGAAAGATTTTATTTCTTCTTCTTCTACTTTTTTTTATAGTCAGGCTTTGTAAATGAATTTGACAGCCAGGCCTTCCCTAAAAAGGGGGGTGGGGGGTGCAAAGTGGATGACTGGTTGTAAACATGGTAGGTGTTAGACCCTGCTTTACTGAAATGACTGATTCTTTGCAGGTACCACGGTTTAAATAAGCAGATCAAGCAAGAGTCATTTGTGGAGGCTATGCACTTGTATGGGAACGCTCTAATCATGTTGCCGGCCTTCTCGTTCGGACGGAACACGGGCGTGTCCATGCGTGCCCTCAACTCACTGCAGAACCACGGCACCGACGTCCCACAGGCTGTTTTCTTCAACCCGAAGTATCTGAGAAGTCTGGCAGGCTTTTGGCGTGGTCAAGGAATTCGCTCAGCGCGCCTCAGCAGTGGTTTAATGATGGTCAGCTTGGCACTGGAGCTCTGCAACAATGTTCACCTGTACGGCTTCTGGCCCTTTTCAATACACCCGTACACCTACCAGAATCTCACCAACCACTACTATGATAACAAACAAGTAAACAAGAGAATGCATGCAATGCCAGCTGAGTTTAAAACCTTGCTGAATCTTCATGAACAGGGTGTTGCCTATCTACACCTAGGGGAGTGCACAAGTTAAACTGTGGAGTTCCTTCTATTAAACTCCTCTGTTTGTACCATAAGTTCACATAATTTATCAAAATGGTGCAAGGACATTTAATTTGTTTAAAAACTGCTGGAGAATGGTTTTCTTAGTTCAATGCATCTGTAATGATGAACAGATTTAGGGATTTTTTTCAACTAAAAGCATTGTTTTCTGGTGGAGTAAAATTTTATTTATACTTTAATGATCTGTGGTTTAAACTGCTGAGCATTTCCAGTCAGAAGGAAACAGCAGAGGCAATAATGGTTTATTGTTTATGTTTATGTGTTTATCCATTATGTGTTCTGGTCAAAAATTAATCCTACAGTTTTAGAAAAGGGGTCTTCCTTTAAATTTTTGTATAGTTCAAGGGAGATAAACCTACATTCTCCTACCTTTGTTTCCATCAGAGGTGTGAAGTACAATTGTACAGTTTTCTGGTCAGTGGAGTGGACAAATAGCACAGAGGTACGGCTCAAAATGGCAAAGTCTAAGATCCTTTAACATGTTAGGATTCTGCAAAAGTGACTCTGCAGATTATTGTTTGTTTTACTAGGCAGTAGTGGCTAGTGCAATTCTCTATGCTGTTTCTATGCATCAGATGGGCAGCTGATGCAAACAGAGTGAAAAAGATCATCAGAAAGCCCAGCCCAGTCATTGTGGTTTAACATGGCAGCCTGGAGATACTGGTGTAAACTGGGGTATTGAAGCATAATCAAGGCGGTTTGTGGCTCCACTACAAATACTTAACAACATTCCCATTTGTATTGCACTATAATGATACAGGAGCTGCCAAAGAAAATACTCTGTACACTGCAACATGAAGGATCTGTTGGTAATTTATACACTCATCAATTCTACTTTTTTTACTCTGGTCATTTTACATTTACTGGATTTGGCAGACGCTCTAATCCAGAGCAACTTTAATTCTTTTACTGAGCAGTTGAAGGTTAAATGTCTCAAGGACCCAGCAGTGGAAGCTTGGTGGTCCTGGGATTTAAACTCACACAACCTCCCAGTCGATAGTCCAAAGCCTTAATCACTGAGCTGTCACTTAAGTATAACCTATACCTATCGATGCAGGATAATGTTTTATTCTTTTTATTTTTTTTATTGAACATTATCTTATTTATTTAAGAGACATGCACTGCTCTGCTCTATGCTGATTTGTTTCCCACCTACCTTCTTATAGATGGTAGGACATTCCTGCAGGTACAGGTACAGCGGGTACAGCAAACCTGCAGAATTTTTCTAGCTGAAGCACTGTTGGAACAGTCAGTACTGTACATAATACTTACTAGTTAGTGGACTGGCTTTTTAAAACTGAAATGCACTAAAGAACATATAGGGGCTGGTTATACTAGGTAGTACTAGGTACTACTACCACATTTATTCTCCTGAAAGTAAAGATAACTGTGAAATGGACTAGAATTTATTGAAAGCCATTTGTTTTAGACAGATTCCTTCTCATGAAGTTTTGAACTCTGCTTTTATAATGATTGTACCATTCCTAAATGTTACTCTACCTGGACACAGAAATACACTACAACATTAAGTGTAAATGTTGAGGATTAATGTGTTTTTCTGTTTGACTAAAATTGACTAAAAGCTGATTCCACAATACTGTATCCAAATTCAAACAAATACGTGTGATGTCGCTGGATTTTATTTATAAAATTATTTATTAATGCTATATTCACTTTTAACGTTAATGTACGCTTTTTTTTTTTTTTATCTTAAAATACAAAGGGTGTCAAGTGTTACTGTGGTGCTTTAAACATGTCATCGCTCTCAGTACAATGTAACCATAACATATTTCTACAGATATGTGGAGTGATGACTCCAGTCTCAGGTAGAAGACATTGTACTGTTATGTTGATACCCAGATAATTTGTGTGTTCTACTGTTACCTAAAGCTGATTACCTAAAGTAAGAACATTTTAGTAGAAAAATAAAGCTTTGAATGTCGAATTTCGAGAATTGTTTTTTTATTTGTAAAGTTGAGTCCTGTCTCTTACAAAACGATAAATAAAAGATATCTGCTTTTTAAAATGACTTTTGGGGTGAGATTTTTTTTATTTTTTTTGAGCCAAAATTTGGCAATAAACAGCTGGGAATTCAATCATCCTGTGAAATGGGACATTAACTCTATAACAAATAAGTTTTATAGTCACTCCACTGCTGGATCATAAATATATTACTCACAAAAAGTTAAGGATATTTGGCTTTTGGGTGAAATTTATGGAAAATGTAAAAAGTTCATGCTACAGTGATATTATATCATGAAAGTAGGGCATTTAAGTAGAAGCATGCAATGGTGATTTTCTCATCTCAAACAATTTATTGAAACAAAAGCCAACAACAGTGGGGGGTATACCACAACAAAAAATGTCAATGTCTCAATAATTTGTCACGTGCCCTTGACCATCAATTACAGCTTGACAACGACGTCTCACGCTGTTCACGAGTCGACTTATTGTCTGCTGAGGCATGGCATTCCACTCTTCTTGAAGGGCGGCCCTCAGGTCATTGAGGTTCTGGGGTGCAGGATTACGAGCCTCTACACGGCGACTCAGCTGATCCCATAGGTTTTCTATGGGATTCAGGTCTGGAGAAAGTGCAGGCCACTCCATCTGAGGTACCCCAGCCTCCAGCAGCCGTTCCCTAATGATGCGACCTCGATGAGCCGGAGCATTATCGTCCGTGAAGATGAAATAAGGCCTGTGTTGTTCATGCAGGGGCACAATGACTGGATTAATGATGTTATTCAGGTAGTATTGGCTTGTCACTGTACCATTCACAAGGTGTAGGGCAGTTCTGTATTGAGTAGCCACACCTGCCCAGACTGTAACACCACCACAACAGTGGCTGATGCATAGCGCTCTCCTTGACGTCTCCAACATCGTTGGCGGCCATCATTTCTGCTCAACGTGAATCGACTTTCATCAGAGAACAGCACTGAGGCCCCCTGGTCCCTTGTCCAGCGTAAATACTCCCTGGCCCATGCAAGACGATGACGCCTGTGTCTGGTGGTCATTGCAGGTCATCTAGCACGCAAACCACGCTGATGTAAACAGTTTTGAATGGTCTGACGTGACGCTTGGGTGCCTCTCACCTCCCTTAAATGTGCCTGGAGTTGAGTGGCATTCATCATCCGGTTCCACAGGGCACTGTTCACAATGAAGCGGTCATCAACATGGGATGTGGCCAAAGGACGTCCACATCTATGCCTTTCTTTGACTCTTCCAGTCTCTCTCTATCTCTGTCACAACCTGCTGATGACACTCTGTGACACTCTAAGCTCAGTGGCCACGTCCCTCTGAGAACATCCTGTTTGAAGACTTGCAATGACGAGGTACTGTTGATCAATTGTTAGGTGTGGTCTTGGTCTCATGATGTCAAAATGTGAACAGCATGATGAAGAGGACTGTTTAAATACCAATTCTAATTGAACCAGAAAATTTATTGCTCGATTCATGGATCAAACACCAGTTGTGAATTTTGCCGTTAAGCACCTTGTTAGAGAACAGCAAGTTATGCAAAAAGTACTGAAACACTGAACAGTTGGACATGTGCATTCAAAAGTGTAGAGAAGGACAAATTAAGTTCACCTTTAAAGGTTATAGTGCATTTTAGGTGCATCCAGAAATTTCACCCGAAAGCCGAATATCCTTAACTTTTTGTGAGTAGTGTATATACACTGCAGCTATCCAACTGTTTGTCTTCTTGATATACATATAACAGTATGTCAGTCATATATTAAGTTTTATTGTACTGAATCCTAGATTTTTTCTATTATTTTGTGTCCCAAAATTCTCCATACTCTGGGTTAATTAACACTGTTTAGTAAAACATCTTCTAAAATTCTTAATACTTTTTTTTTTATTATTAATCTCTAATAATAATTGTTTTTAATCTCACTTTTTCTGTTTTAACTGAGAAATCTGTCTTACATTTACAGCATTTGGCAGATGCCATAATCCAGAGTGACTTTTTATGCAACTGAGCAGTTGAGGGCTAAGGCCCCTGTTCAAGGGCCCAGCAAATTATGTTTGTCCAGAAAAAGTATGTCTGTTCCAGCAGTTAAGAAGGATTTTAACTTTCATTTTGTGATACTTTGTGTTGGTAAATATGACATATCCGTATTATGGTTGCTGAACAGGTACAACACATCTTAGACAGCTCTGCTCTACACTATTAATTTGCATAGGGTGGTGTATGTGCAGAGTTTCATTCCAACAAAGCAGAAGCCACACCTGTGCCTACTGAAAGACAAACTCTGAAATGGGCATGACCTAAGCCAGAAAGCTTTTTAGATGTAATTTGAAACTTACCTATATGCCTCTAGAAACAGTGAAGAACACAATATACATAATTGATCTTAACTAAAGATGTAAGGGTATTTTAATCCTTTTCCTAAAACAAACTTACTTTAAACCACCACAATCCTGACCTTGTTAAATGTCTCAAGGACCCAGCAGTGGAAGCTTGGTGGTCCTGGGATTTAAACTCACACAACCTCCCGTCGGTAGTCCAAAGACTTAATCACTGAGCTGTCACTTAAGTATAACCTATACCTATCGATGCAGGATAATGTTTTATTCTTTTTATTTTTTTTATTGAACATTATCTTATTTATTTAAGAGACATGCACTGCTCTGCTCTATGCTGATTTTCAACCTACCTTCTTATAGATGGTAGGACATTCCTGCAGGTACAGGTACAGCGGGTACAGCTAGTGCTTCTAGCTGAAGCACTGTTGGAACAGTCAGTACTGTACATAATACTTACTAGTTAGTGGACTGGCTTTTTAAAACTGAAATGCACTAAAGAACATATAGGGGCTGGTTATACTAGGTAGTACTAGGTACTACTACCACATTTATTCTCCTGAAAGTAAAGATAACTGTGAAATGGACTAGAATTTATGAATTATTGAAAGCCAAGATTGGGAATCAGGTGTTGCTCACTTTATGTCAGGGGACACTATAAGATTAGACATCTCTGCTCTACACTATTAATTTGCATAGGGTGGTGTATGTGCAGAGTTTCATTCCAACAAAGCAGAAGCCACACCTGTGCCTACTGAAAGACAAACTCTGAAATGGGCATGACCTAAGCCAGAAAGCTTTTTAGATGTAATTTGAAACTTACCTATACGTCTCTAGAAACAGTGAACAACACAATATACATAATTGATCTTAACTAAAGATGTAAAGGTATTTTAATCCTTTTCCTAAAACAAATTTACTTTAAACCACCACAGTCCTGACCTTGTAATTGCTAAGGATTGTACAGTGCTGTAAATTCATGTAAGTGGCTTTTCAGCATGAAAATAAATGCCTCTAGCTTGTGTGAATTTAATTTTGTATTATGTTTACACTGCATTTACTCAACTGCCTGCATGTTCCCTTTTTACTTCATGATTATTGATGAATGATGAACAGATTTAGTGACATTTGTCAACTAAAAGCATTGTTTTCTGGTGGAGTAAAATTTGATTTACACTTTAATGATCACACTGTGGTTTAACCTGCTGAGCATGTCCAGTCGGAAGGAAACAGCAGAGGCAATAATGGTTTATTGTTTATGTTTATGTGTTTATCCATTATGTGTTCTGGTCAAAAATTAATCCTACAGTTTTAGAAAAGAGGTCTTCCTTTGACTTTTTGTATAGTTCAAGGGAGATACACCTACATTCTCCTACCTTTGTTTCCATCAGAGGTGTGAAGTACAATTGTACAGTTTTCTGGAAGTTCATTTGGACAGTGAAGTGGACAAATAGCACAGAGGTACGGCTCAAAATGGCAAAGTCTAAGATCCTTTAACATGTTAGGATTCTGCAAAAGTGTCTCTGCAGATTATTGTTTGTTTTACTAGGCAGTAGTGGCTAGTGCAATTCTGTTACTGTTTCTATGCATCAGATGGGCAGCTGATGCAAACAGAGTGAAAAAGATCATCAGAAAGCCCAGCCCAGTCATTGTGGTTTAACATGGCAGCCTGGAGATACTGGTGTAAACTGGGGTATTGGGCTGTTTGTGGCTCCACTACAAATACTTAACAACATTCCCATTTGTATTGTACTATAATGATACAGGAGCTGCCAAAGAAAATACTTCCAACCTTCCAATCGGTAGTCCAAAGCCTTAATCACTGAGCTGTCACTAAAGTATAACCTATACCTATGGATGACCTATAACTGCCTGCATGTTCCCTTTTTACTTTATGATTATTATGAGAGATTAACAATATTTTTAAAAGCATAAAATTGTTTCCTAGTGATAAGCAACATCCTGACTATGTGTGACTCATAATGACAAAGTGGGAAAAAATTTAGGAAAATGGAAAACTCGTTTGGAATTTGGGTCATTTATTCTGTATTTTGTAGAAGCCACTTTGGCAGCAATCACAGCTTTGGCTCACCACTTGATTGTTAAACTCTGACAGTTTGTTGTAACAACAGATGTCATGAAATTCATATTTTGTGCAGATGAAGCATGGTAAATGATTTATAGGCTCCTTCCCCGTTACAGCAATAACGCACTTTATAAAACGTTAAAAATGTAGATACTAAAACTTCATTAGCTATTAAGGCTTTTATGATTAATCAGTGCTATTCGATATTCACATTTTTATGTAATCTCAAAAAATCCAGTACTTCTAAGGAGATTGTAAAGCTTTAAAAACAAAAAAAAGCAGCCACAAAGGGTTTATTGGCACTGCCGTTAACTGCCTGATTCAGGACAAACTGCTGCCAAGATAATTAGCTCTGACCTTCCCTCTGTATCTGCCTGACTTCCAGTGAATTGACATGCAAATCCAATGCTGATTCCAGTAGCCAAGAAGCAGCGAATGGTCAAAGGGAAAGAGTTTTGTGTGTTGAAATGCTTTGGTTTGTTTGGTTGGTAGGTTGGTTAGTTTTCAGATCCAGGTTTATATCTGCTTGCAGTTTAAATTACCCATGGTCTTTTATGCAGTCAAAATGTCTAAGAATATCATATATTTACAACAACCAACACATCTGTGAAGGGAAGTTGGCCATTTATAGTTTTAATGATACATGGAGACCTTTAAGCCAATTCACACTGAAATATCCTTAATTCAAAAAGCCAGTAAAGCTACAGCTACAGTCCCAGAGGGGAAAGACCTGGTGCACTGAAGAAATTCAAGGCATCTAAATCCAGGTCTGCTTTTCGCTAACAAAACAAACTGAAAAAAAAAAAAAAAACATATATAGCCATGAAGTGTTGACTACTTTTATTTAGATTTAGAATTGAAGCTAGGTTAAAGACATTGATACAATCACTACATCTTAATCTTTTTCACATGGCAAGAAACCAATCACAGTATATGGAAGAATGCTAATGTGGTTGGCCACAGTGAATCTGCATGTATCAGCAGCTTTCCTTTAGTCAAACGTGATTATAAATAATACACATTCTGAGAGGTCCCAAATCACCCCTGGGCTGCCTCAAGTTTGGGAAATGCCTCCATATTGGTTTTGGCGAACTCTAAAAATGTCAACTCCAGGACTAGTCTGAAATATCATAACACTAGGGTATGCTAAGCAGATGCAGTCAGCGTATGAAAATATCAATTTCTCAAGAGACTACATAGCTGGCATTTCAGTTCAATCCAAAGGTGTTCAGTGGGGCTTCAGGTCAGGGTGCAGTCTATATCACTGCCCCAGCCAGTGATGGAGGCATTGTGTTAATTATATCCCAAGGGTATCTCTTTCATTAGAAAGACTTTGTGTCACCAAGAAGTTATAGCCTGTGCCCCTCTGTTCCTGTGGTATTTGGAGTCTAGCCACAGGGTGATAACTTATGTAAGTCTCACTTCCCCAATGCACTTGCTGGAACTAATCAGTAGTTCCAGCATCTACAGCAGGATTGCCAACTGTATATTGTATGCTACATGTTAGGGTGATGAAGTGGCTAGGATTCTAGGGTTCATTGTGTGAGCTATATTGGAGGAAGGGAGAACTGCACCGAATTTGTCATGGGACCAAGCACTGATGTCTGCACACTGCCTGCCCCGTCTAGGACTCAACGGGGATCAACGGGGCCTTTGTGGATGCCGGACCAGGTTGCTGTGACCTAAAGAGGCCACATTTCCTGTCTGTTTGTTCATACTGGTTTCACAACTTGGAAACCAGCTTTATCCTTTCTTGCCATCATGCATAAAGCAGGCTGCAGTGAGTACAATGGCTGACATATTGTGTGTGCCATACCCTGTATGATGCATTCATAATCTCTCATTATCAAGTCTTCTGTGCTTTATCTAGTGAGGCAACCAATGAACCGATGTTACAGACATCAGTAATGTGGCCGCCCTGCTTGTCGAACTCTGTAGAGCCTTCTAGAGAATGTTTATATACATGAATGGTTTGCTGTTATTTGTACAACATGATGTATAACTTCTGGAATTAACAGAACAGTGTTGTTGTGTTCGCCATTCATCTAACTTGGCAAGCTCAGTAGAGACTGCACACCATGTCTGGCCAGGGAGTCAGTAAACTGAGCAGGAAAATAATAAAGAGAGAGAAATTTGAAGAATAGAGAGAAGCTTGTCTAACAGTCCTCCTACTGATAAGCTGATTCAGTCATGGAGATTTTCTTCTTCACATTTACAACAATGAGATATTTCTCTTTGTCTTCTCAGGTGCTTGTTCTGTCCCTTGTCACCATGAGATTGGACGATTGCACATGAATCTCTTCTTATCTAAATTATTGATTGAAACAATTCTCAGTGTACTTGATTGCTAGCATATCTTCAAGCTATAATGAAAATAAAAAATAATAAACAGAGAATTTATTATTTTTGTTATTTATCCTCACCCTAAACTGTATGAATTTCGAATTTGGTTAAAATATATAGTTTCACAAATGTGATA
Organism: Hemibagrus wyckioides; assembly: GCF_019097595.1. Lineage (NCBI taxonomy): Eukaryota > Metazoa > Chordata > Actinopteri > Siluriformes > Bagridae > Hemibagrus > Hemibagrus wyckioides. The sequence goes on from NC_080711.1 coordinate 7,465,477, forward strand.
ATCAACATTAACAATCTAAGACCTGACTATGTTCATATTGGAAATATACATTTTTTAGGTGTAATTACAGGTTTAATTCTTTTTTTTACTCTTGGTATTCCTCCATACATGGATTACTACACAAGTAACGTATTTAAGGAGAAGAAATGTTTTTTTATATATAAATCATTTATTGATGAAAGTGTTAATTGGGTTGATTTGTGATCTTTGCTGGTGAATTTTATTCATGGAAAAGCATGTACATGACTCCACTCATATGTTCATCTGCATGTTGTTGACCATTCCTCGTGTTGTGGACCCTCCTAACAACAGGCTTGAATTTGATTGGCTGGGACTCATAGCCCCCCACCCCACCCCACCCCACCCCCCTGGCTGTTCGCTGCCCCTTATTGGCTACTTTAGGTAAAAGAAAGTCTTCAGCCAGCACATACTCCCCCTACGAGTAAAAAGTGACTCCCATGAGCTAATTCAGTCCCTTGCACTCGTGTTACTGAAGTGAGAGATGGAGCAGTAGGCTTAAAATGGGGTCGAGGGCGCAAAAGCTTACGTTTTCAACAGGAATGGACCAACACAGTAAGGCAGGCCAAGCCATAAAAGAGAAAGAATAGAGACACTGTCAGATAAAGGAAGAAAGAGTGCGAGAGAGACAAAAACAGGGAATAGATCAGTTTGGCAAGCTGATAAAAAAAAAAGAGCATGCCTTAAAATGAGGGTGAACAGTGGAGAGTAAAACAGAACTGTACAGAGAGAGAGAGAGAGAGAGAGAGAGAGAGAGGCCTGAAAGACAGACATTAGATGATTAAATTGAATCCACAGGGGTGTGACAGAATTGTCATAAGGAATGAAGAAAAGCAAGACGAACTTTGACGCTGTCAGTGTTTGCATAATTATGAGCGAGCATACACACCTGTGTGAGTTGGAGCGCGTGACACAGCACAGAGATGAAGGGTTTTATCTTAAGGCTGCTGTCCATCCTTATTTTCGCCTGCTTCGGCAGTGTGCTGCTCTGGCACTACTTTACTCACAGGTGAGTGTTTTATCCTGATCGTTTTTAAAAAGATTAAGTAAATAAGTCATGAAACACACACACACACATTTTGGAATTGCGGCTTTAAAATGATATCAACACCGTACACTTAATAAATCTGACCTTAAATTAGTCCAAATTAAAAAAAAATATGTGACTATGTCTAGTCTGCTATTTGTAATTTTTTTTTATTTAATATCAACTTTATATTGAGCGTGTTATAGTTTTGCGTTACTTTCTCGTGGTTTTTACTTTGTTTTGATGCACTTATTCTGTCTTGCATTTTCTGTCATGCTCTGTTCATTACCAAGGCATTGCGTTTTCGTGTAATGTGTTATATTCTTCGTAATTTAAAGGCTGTAATTTAATTCATTAAGCCATTATTCAGCAGCGGGGAGGGGGGGGGGACGGCTCTCTTATTGGCTACCGTATATCTGTCATTGTAGCCCATTCGGACCATATTTAACCATTTAGTTGCCATTGTCTAACTATTTTTCTTCGAAAAAAATCAAATCAAATTTTGGACAAACCTTAGCTGCTTTTGTACAAAAAGTGTAGCCAGTATAGTTACAGGAAACATATCGCTTCCTTCTGGACAATCTGTCGCTTTCAATTTTCTCTCTTGAGTGATCATGTTACTTGTACTTATGTCCGAGATCACAACACAGCTGCTGTGTTTAATTTATGTGTATGGTATATGGCGGTTTTATCGGGGTTATATCAGGGCAGCAGCTTGGAAATGTTATGAATGGAAGTTATTGCTGCTGAATGGGTTTCATGTTCCGGTCACTATTTCATGCTCGTTCCGGGGTCTGTAAGTGAACGCAAAGAATAAGAGACACGCAAACACGTAATATTAGGGAGAAAGCGGTGACGTCACGGGTGTATTCACTAGCGCGTGACGTAGAAGGCTTTACTTCAATTCAATTCAATTTATTTGCATAGAGCCTTTTACAATGGACATTGTCTCAATGCAGCTTTACACAAATGTAGAGAAACAGAGAAGGGAGAGAATATATATATATATACACACACACACATATACATATATATATATAATGTATGTGTGTGTGTGTGTGACGTTTGAATTAAAGTTACTATTTTATCTCTATTTTATCCCTAATGAGCAAGTCTGCGGCGATGGTGGCAAGGAAAAAAATCCCTGTGATGATATGAGGAAGAAACCTTGCTTTTCTTGCTTTAAAAGTATTTGCCGAAAGCGATCTTCACTCGACTTGCTTTGTATATCGTGTGCGCATGCGTGAGCAGTGATTTTGGGAAATCCACTTGGGGGGCGTCATGGAAATGTAAACAGTAAATATACAGTGTCGTAGATGGTGATGTTTACATTGCCTATTGTCCTGCTTTAGTAAATTCGTATTGTATTGATCTGTTTGAACATATTTGTACACGTGCACTTTATGTAGTCCTGTGCACACTGTGCACCTTTATGTAGTCCTGTGTAAGTTAAAGTAGGTAGTGTAAGGTAGTTAGTGGATTATTTAAAAATTATTAAACACTCTAGACCCCAACAATTCATATAACGAATGTCAAATACAGTTAAAAATAGCTAAAACAATGAAAACAAACTACTTACATTTGTATACAAAGTTGGCTGAGAGTTGTTTTTAGCTGAAAGGCTTTAGAAAATGTAACTGACAGTGACTGTGTGGAGTTTGTTGACTGTCAACAGTGACTGTGTGGAGTTTGTTAAGACTTAAGACAAATTCCTGCAAATCATCTGCAAATTTATGATGTTCTTTCACCATACCTACCTATGTAGTCATTGGTATTCAGAATATCCATCAATGCAGACAGGACACTAATGTGGAGAACAAGTAGGGAATAATCTCTTCTTAAACTCTGTTCCCTTATTCTTTGTGTCCTGTCTATTAAATAACAGTACACATCACAATAAACAAATCATTACCTTGGTTAGTTGTATTAAAAGACAATAAATAAAATAAATTGCATGAATTCTGGTCCCGCTGCTGTGATGTCAAAATGTTTTCGTGGGGATTTTTAAAGACACATGATGTGACACACCATTTGTTGTTTTGTTTTTTTAGATAGTCTGACTGTACACACATGTCGTTTAAAAGAAAAATAAAGTTTTAAGCCCTGCGGGTTAATTATATGCTTAATGTCATTTAAGAATGCGCTCACATTCATGACTGTCTCTTGTTTTGCACAGTCTATTGTTGAGGTATCTCGTCATTGACTGTGATTGTGTGTTCAAGGTGTATTCACATAACTGGTTCAGTTACTCATGGAATTTTAACCCAGTTCTGCTGGTATCTCCTCGCTTATGAAGAATTTTCTTTCCATATGCCACGTCGTTCTAAACCAGACGAAACTTATCTTTGTAGTGTTGCTTTTCTATAGGTTGGTACTGAAGTGTTGAGCTACTGCAATATTCACTGTTATGTGGGTCCTGGATGTTATTTATCCCATCAAGGATGCATCTTCACAACAATGATGGGTTTCAATCAAAGAATAAATGCATGCGAAGTAAAATTTGACCTGATCAAATTAGACGTAAATAAAAAATTATGTATTTGTTATGTTATTGTAAAACAGTTCCTGTTATCACATTATAGCAGCTATAAACAGTCTTTTTCCCAGCAGCCTGTCCTTTCTCTCTCTCTCTTTGACATAAAATGGACAAAAACAGCCCAGAGTGTCATGTTGCCAAGAAACCAAAGAGTACAAGGTCCTTTCTCCTGTAGGGCTTCTTGTTTTGGAAAACTTACTGATACGTACTGACTTACAAAGCACTGACACTGGAGACTTTCCTAAATGTTAATTACAGTAAATGTCTCCCTACAAAAAAGATTCACTATATCAATAGATTTACCATGATTCTTTGTTTCAATTTTAAAACTTATAACTAAAAAATATAAATCATTTAATCAGTTTATTATTATGCTTAGATTTTAGTTTGAGCACATTACTATTAACCTGTCATTTGAATTTCATCGATCAACGCCTTCAATCAGTGTTATATTCATTACATCAACTTTAATCAAACAGTTTATTCATAGGCAGTTATTTGTCTATTTATATCTAATTATGGCAGCAGCAACTTCAAGTCTAAATTTGACAAAACAAATTTATTGCTCCATTAAGGTTGTATTGTGAACAGTTTGCCTGTAGGCATGGGCAAAAAAAATATGTTTCATTGTGCAATTTTTTTTTATAGATTCTAGAAGTTTCTGGTACAACTGCATTATTTCCTCATGAACATACAAGTCATATTTGCGGTAACCGATAAGACAAAGAGACGATCCTGACACTTCTTCATTAAGGGTATTAAAAGTGTTCCTAACAGAAACGTACAAATACAGATATGAATAGAAGGCACACTATTTTTGTAAGAATTTGTACTTTTTCGTTATGATTATTATAGAAGAAAGCTTGTTAGAAAGGTTTATAGGACATTTGGTTATTTGTTTGAGTCTTGGTGTGTTTTGATACTTGAATCTCACAGAATAAAGGAAAGGATATATAAGCAGGATGTTTTTATTTCATGAAGGGAGGACAAACATTTTATACAGATTATATTAACAAACTATTAACATGTATTTGTTTGTTCATTAGTCAGGGCTAACCCAGACATTATAAAATGCACCTATAAACATTACCACTAACTTCCACTTGATGCCGAAACCTGGTTATCATACTGTTCAGTTTTTAGACGGTTAACAATCCTACCCAAACTTCAGCTAAACTGAAGGAAAAACTGTGTCACAGACTTTTCCAAGAAGCAGTGAATGGCCAAGGACAGAATGAACCCTGAATGTGGGGAGCTCTGTTGTCTGACTGGTTTTGTTTGTGGTGTGTTTATGGTTCTGAGCCAAGTCGCTGTAACTGTTTGTAACTGGGATTCTTCTCTTATGCACTCACTCGCAGCAGCTGCACCATATTCGACTGCCAAGTTGCTATTTATATTTGTAAAGATACATGAAGAGTCTATGAATTCACATTGGAATACCCTTAGAGAGAGAAAAAGCCAGGTCAGTCATGTCTACAGTCCCAGTGGGGACAAAACATACTGCACTGAAGAAAACTCTGCATCTGTATGAGAAAATTCCATGGCTGCTTTCCACCAGGCCAGAAGAGAATAAAACAATTAACCGACACAGAGAGACACACAAACACATTTAGAGTCCAAATCTTCTTTTTTTTATTTGTTCTTTCTTATTTTCAATGTGGGGTTAAACATTTTTATCCATCTTTACCAAGGGTGATAATTATTCTGGGCATGGCTATATATATATATATATATATATATATATATACTAAATTCTTAGAATATATTACTAAATATTACTAAATTCTATATATATATATATATATATATATATATATATATATATATATATATATATATATATATATATATATATATATATATATATATATATATAATATAGAATTTAGTAATATTTAGTAATATTTAGTAATATATTCTAAGAATTTAGTAATAGAGTTTACCATTTTAGTCATTTAAACAAAAAAATGCTAAATTGGCATTTGAAATATATATATATATATATATATATATATATATATATTATAGCATTTTTTTGTTTAAATGACTAAAATGGTAAACTCTATTACTAAATTCTTAGAATTGATAAATAAATTAATTGGCCATTTTTTTCCCTATCACTGTAATTAGGTACTATTTGTATACCTAATATGAATGTTTTACAGTCTGAGTTTTAGACTGATTTAATTTCTTAAGTGGACTTGCTTTGAATAAAGCATTCATTTACATTTCTGTCATTTAGCAGATGCCCTTATCCAAAGTGACTTACATTTTTATATCATTTTATACAATTTATAGCAATTGAGGGTAAAGGGCGTTGCTCTGGAGTCCATCGCAACTATCAGTAGTCTAACACCTTAACTACTAAGCTACCACCCCCCACCCCCCATTAGGCTCTTTGGGTGCATGTAATCGACTATATCCTTCCTTATTTCATTGTTTTTCTTTATCTTTGGGTTAAGTCTGTGTCAGTAATAAGAATTATACTGTAATTAAACAAAATCAACCTGAAGTTTTTAAATATATAGATACTGTTACTGTTGTTCTCACGATTACTGATGTTTTCACCCTTCACTGATTTTCTCCATGTCTCCTCGCAGAGATCCAGTTGTCATCCGTCCAAATGACGTTAACCAAAAACCTGTCAACAGCATGTGAGAATCCAGTACACCACACCGAAGTTACACAAAACATCCTTAAACTCCCATTTTAGCTTTTTTTTTGTTTGTTTAAATGACCCAAATAAGCCCAAACCTCCACAGCCAAGGCAGCTATTTCTAGTGCCTCTTGAATACAGAAGAACTTATTACTGAAATAAAGGACTAATGAGCTTAAAGCCTTCTCATTCATATTCACAAAATTAAACCCCAACACGTACATTTTAGTAAAAAGTTTCTCTTTGCATAATTGGGATTATATATTAGCATTATTTTATAGACTTCATTTTACTATATAGTATTTACTCTATTTAATTTTACAGTACTTTTTTTATGATCGTTTTTTATGATTTAACTGAAAGTCGCGTGTTAAGGCACACTGGCAGACTTGGTGTTTGCACACAATAAAGTGTCGAAACACCATTGATGAATGAGGGCTGTTGGCTTTTATGACTTTTTATGAGTTCCCAAAATATATACTGGCAATTATGTCATTGAATTGCTCTTTTTCTGTGGGTAACATGGTCATTTTTTTTTTTTTACACCAGTCTGCAGGGTCACACGGTTCACGATTATCTGATAAAACCGTTTTATATTTGAGGTGGTTGCAAATGATGCACTTTTTATTACTGATGTCCGTCTTGTTGAATATTTTCTCCAAACGCAGCAAGATATAGGTTCATGTTTTACTTGATTTCTATGTTTACTAATTAAATTCACATAGATATGTTTTTTTTTGTTTGTTTATATTGTTTTTTATCTATATAAGTCTTTAAACTGTCTGAGTTTTTTTTCTATAACCTTGACTGATTTAGCCTTTTAAGTGCACCTGAACTAAAAAAAATAAAACGTTAATTTAATGTCCATTAGGCTTTGGGTGATTAGATAAAATGTATATTTCCTTATTTAATCTCTATTCTTTATCTTTGGGTTTGGTCTGTGGCCAATAGGGATTATACTGTATAATGACTAAGACAAGATAAGACTAAGATAAAAAAAATGTTTATTATACACTATTTAATGAACTGAGAAAGGCTAGAAATTTGTTTATTCTAATATCACATGGAAGCCCATTCCTTTTATGCAGAAAAGTTACACTGGCGTAACGTATCATCTCTATTTTTGGCAGCGGCTCAATTATTTTTGACTTATAGTTTTCTTATTATATTATATTTCAGAATGATCTCAAATTATCTCAAATTTTACACATAATGAGTTGACGCTGCAGATAATGAAACTCTTACTGTATCTATCGTCTCTTTAGTATGGTAGCTTAATCAGCTGGCTTTGTAGGAAGATAACTGGTACTATAAAATCTAACACAAATAGCTGCTTAAATGATAATCAAACAGTGATTTCATATTTAGACTACACACCAGATATTCCTGTTAAGTAAGCACATTCTCTGTATGACCATCTAGCTACATCCATTGCTTGATTAAATACACTATATTGCCAGAAGTTTTGGGACACCTCTCCAAATCATTGAATTCAGGCAACTTTGTTCAGAGTCAATAGCTACGGACCTCCAAACTTCATGTGGCCTTCAGATTAGCTCAAGAGCAATGCGTAGAGAGCTTCAGGGAATGGGTTTTCATGACCAAGCAGCTGCATCCAAGCCTTACATCACCAAGTGCAATGCAGTTACCAGGAGAACGGTACTTGCCTGACTGCATTGTGAGAAAGTGTAAAGTTTGGTGGAGGGGGGATTATGGTGTGGTGTTGTTTTTCAGGGGTTGGGCTTGACCACTTAGTTCCAGTGAAAAGAACTCTTAATGCTTCTGCATACCAAGACATTTTGGACAATTTCATGCTCCCAACTTTGTGGGAACAGTTTGGGGATGACCCCTTCCTGTTCCAACATGACTGCACACCATAAAGACATGGATGAGTGAGTTTGGTGTGGAGGAACTTGACTGACCTGCACAGAGTCCTGACCTCAACCTGATAGGACACCTTTGGGATGAATTAGAGCGGAGACTGCGAGCCAGGCCTTCTTGTCCAACATCAGTGCCTGATCTCACAAATGTGCTTCTAGTGGAATGGTCAAAAATTCCCATACACACTCCTAAACCTTGTGGAAAGCCTTCCCAGAAGAATAGAAGCTGTTATAGCTGCAAAGGGCGGGACAACTCCATGTTAAACCCTACGGATTAAGAATGGGAATTAAACTTCATGTGCATGTAAAGGAAGATGTCCCAAAACTTTTGGCAGTATAGTGTAGGAGGAGCCAAGTGGCCCCTGTCTCTAGATGGGGTCAGTAGATTATGGATCGCCTTTTAACTATTCTCATTTGAATTGGAATATCGGATATTTGAGAGAATAAGTCAAATATTTTAGATAATAAAATAAATTTTTACATATTGCTGCTGCCATAAATGCTGAGGTGGTGGTGGTTGTTCTTTTTGGGCTGCCCCTGTTCTGGGTCAGCACAGAGGATCATTTGGTCCATTTAGGTTTTACGCTGGATGCCCTGACGCAACCCTCCCATTTTATTTGGGCTTGGGACCGGCACTGAGAGTTAACTCTCATGATTCCTATTGCCTACTTGGTATCAGCGGGTTTCTCTACAATCTGCATCTAGTTTAATCATAAAATGTCAGTGTCTAATTAAGTGATTGCAGCACACCACATGTTTGTTATTTGCTTTGCTACACTTGCAAATGTTTCTGTCTGTCTCTCTTCACAGTGATGTGGCTGCCAGCGATCCACTCAAGGTTCAACAACAACCTGCAAAGTGAGAATATAACACAGTTCATAGAAACATCACTTGCTATTATATAGAAAATTTTGCCACATTAATGCCACATACCTGAATATTAGACACATTTTATAAGCGATAGAACTTTATTGATCCTGAAGGAATTTTTTTTTGCCAGAGACTGATTCATAGTACACAAAAGAAATAAATATAAATTTTATATATATATATATAGTACGAAAAGGTGCTTGAGAATTAAGATAATATTGCACATATGACGTTGCAGATGGTATGATATTAATGTACATATTGTAAATATTGTAGATAAAGATCAGCTACCTTCTAAAATGGGAGAAGTTATAGAGTTTGATTGCCACTAGTAAGAAAGACCTCCTGAGGTGATCTGTGGTTGTCCTCGGTGGTCTCAGTCTTATCCCACCGTTGCTGCTTTCTTATTGTGCATTTGTGGGATTATTTTGCAGGAGAAATGACATTGTTGACCGACTGATAGCAAGTTACTCTACCAGCTGGAAAAAGCATGAGCAGAATCTTCAATCCTATAGGTAATACACACACACAGGTCACGACATGAGTGTCCAGTCACCAAATGTCCACCAGGTGGAAGTAGTGAGAAATTACATGTGGTTGAAAGACTAATATCTGAAAATCTTTCTTAGTTAAAAGTGAAATTGCCTTGTAGGGAAGCGAAGGAGTTGTTTACTCAGTCATACTGAAAGCTCTCATGCTGAAGTTCCATACTGCAATTTAGTGACCTATCAAGATCTCTCATCTTATTCAGATGCACACAAATAGTTATAGCATTAATGACTGCACTGGAGCCCATGGAATTGATGCATAGCATGCAGGATGAGAGAAGAAGAGACGTTTGAGATGGTCTAACTTCAAAGTATGAACATAAAGAGTTAAGTGGTGTTGTTTTGGTTTTTCAGGTCATTGCTAAGCAACAAATGCAATGCCATTTCCGCAGCTGTGGTTACCCAGCACAACTCACCCACAGGGACAAATATTACTTTTGATGCAGATAGGAAAAAGATATTGGAGGTGACACCAGCCCTGTACAATCTATTTCCCAAGGTATATTGTCACAGAAATATGCACAAATATACAGAAATATGTTAATACTAGTACTAATGCTTTGTATGCCGTGTGTGCATGCGTTTAGGAAACCCCATTTAAAAATGCACCATGGGACACGTGTGCTGTCGTAGGCAACGGAGGAATCTTAACCAATAGCAACTGTGGGAAACAAATCGACTCTGCCTCATATGTCATCAGGTCTGCTTCTAATTTACACAGGACAGCCAAAACCAGGAAATAGAATTAGACCAAATGATCTAAAAATACACAGTGACACATCAAGTCTCTCCTAACATCTTGTTGTACTTCTGCTCTCTCTTGATTCTCAGGTGTAACCTTCCTCCATTGAAAAATGGACATGAGAAAGATGCAGGAAGTAAATCAAACATTGTCACAGCCAACCCCAGCATCCTCAATCAGAAGTAAGCCTATGTGTGTGTGGTGGGGGTGTGTTTGTGGAAATGATTAGATGGGTAAATATTTAAATACAGGCATGCTGGAAAAATAATTGTTTAATATGCATTTCAGTATTATTTGTATTAATTTGTATTTGTCTGTCACACAAAAAAACGTGACACAACATTTTGATTTTGGGAGCAAAGTATAGAAGGAATATATAAATGATGGTGGATGGATGATATTCATACAACTAATAAACAACATTTAGAACCATCAGTTTATGGCAACAAAATGTTTCCTTGATTTTAATACAGATGAGTTTTTGGGGTTTTTTTGTAGTAATAGTTTTAGCAAAGCAAGATTGATGCTTGATGGCTCTTAGAATCAGGCATTGCAAAGTGCGTAAATGGATGAAAATATGGTACATACCACACCATGCATAATGTTTTACCTTTTCTCATTTTAGCTAATGAAACCCAAAACACCCAAATAATCTCAGCTCATCAAGAAATACTTCATGGGAATTCATTAAGGCGTGCAGCTCCTTATTTCTCTCCGATTCTTTGCAGGTACGGTGCACTAAACGACCGGCGACGGTTATTTGTGGAAGATGTTCAGTTGTATGGAAACGCCCTGATCTTGCTGCCTGCCTTCTCTTATCGGCAAAACACAGCTGTGTCCCTGCGTGCCCTCTACTCCCTGGAGGACTTTGGCTACGATGGCCCACAGGCAGTCTTCTTTAACCCGGCGTACCTGAGAAACCTGGCAGAATTTTGGCGTCGTCAGGGACTTCGCTCAATGCGCCTCAGTACTGGTATCATGATGGCCAGCTTGGCACTGGAGCTCTGCAAAAATGTTCACCTGTACGGCTTCTGGCCTTTTTCAGTACACCCGTACACCTCCAAGCGGCTCACCAACCACTACTATGATAACAAACCAGCAAACAACATAGTGCACGCCATGTCGGCTGAGTTTGAAGCCTTGCTGAATCTGCATAACAAGGGAGTGATCCATCTGCATATAGGAGAGTGTACGAATTAAACTATGTGGACTTCCTAATAATCTGTGCCTCAGTTGTACCATGATCTCAGGTTAACTAAACCATTTTTTTATTTGCCATAATATTAATAATAATAATATCTGATGCAGTTTACAGGTGCAGTTTGCAAGGTACTTCCTATTATAAAGAAAAAATACTATTATACTGTATAGAGAAAATACTATTTATGTACTGTTTAATGACTATCACACTGTGGAACAATGTCCAGCGGCAGTTGTAAACCACAGAGCATTTCCAGTTTGTAGAAAGCATCGGACCTGGTAACTATGTGCTTATCCAGCTGCTAGTCAAAAGTCCAATAGAAAATGGGTTCTTCACTGGATAATCAATATTAGCTTCCTGAAAAGGTTCTAGTATGGAACTGTCTCGTATAGGGAAACACTGTGGACATATAATTTTTAAGGAATTAAGTATCTTTTAATGTGTCATTTAGCCGAATCGTTTTCTCAAGGTGCTTAGATACAAATCCTAGAACAGCACAATCCAGCAGTGAGAGGTGATTTCCTCACTGCAGCAGTATTGGAACAGTCGTCATCACTGCAAAAAATATCCGTTAATGAGTGGAGTTTTCAGACTTAACAAAGCCTCTGCATGGCCTTTTGATATGGAAAAGGACAGGAGATTTTAGAACGAGTATGTGTTGAATGCGATGATAAATGTTAAAGACTCTAAATTTATGTATGCCTTTTATGCAATGTTTGAGGGCTGTTTTTGTAAAGAATATTATTTCTGAATATTATTACAAGAAGGAAGAGGATGTCTGTTGCTGTTATATTTTAATTCCAGTAATGAGTGCACTCATGGGTTGTTTTGTTGTTGTTGTTGTTGTTGTTTATTTGTTTGTTTGTTTGTTTTTTACATTTGGGTAGCTTTTATTCTCTCAAAATGACTTAATGACGTGTATGTGTGTATATGTATGTATGTGTGTGTGTGTGTGTGTGTGTGTGTATGTATGTATGTATATATATATTATATGTACACACATACATATATATATACATATATATACATACATATATATATATATATATATATGTATGTGTGTGTGGGTGTATGTATGTAGCTTCATAAGTCCTGGAAATGTGTTACTTTATTTTCCTGTTATGCTTGAACCTAAAATAACACAAAATAGCTTTATTCTTTCTATGGTCTATGTGAACTATTTAGTACAAGGGTACTTTGACAGCATTTAGTCTGTGTACTGAGTCCAAGTCAAAATGAAGATGACACTTTTGATAGTTCTGATTCGGTTGTAGTTTTTGGGGGTTTGAGGACACACTGAATGTTAAAGTTCACACTATAAATAAATCCATAAATCCATTTTATTTGTTCTGGCCAAAAACGTGCATGCACAAACAAATATACACACAGTCATCTTCCTGCCTGTGCAATTCCATGCTAAACCACACCCCCTTTATGAAAAATCTATTGCCATGAAGCTAGATTAATAGAGAATTAACTGAGTTATCCTGTCTCCCCATCAAAAGGCATCCTACAGAAACAGCTAATATGTATATGGAATATTATCATGCAATGAAATGTGTTTGTTTATTTTGATTACAGCCACAGAACTAATTATCAAAGGGTGTGATCACTTATGGCATGGATGGGCTACAACACAAGAGGATCACATCCAGTTCCTGACAAGAACAGGAATCTGAGGCTACAGCCTGCACAGGATCAGTGAAACTGTACTGGTGAATATTACCATTACCTGGTTTGATGAATCTTGTTTTCTGCTGCCACGTTCAGATGGTCACTCTGAATTTGGCATCGACAGCATGAATCATGGACACAGTGCCGACTGTCGATGGTGTTATAATGAGGAAGGGAGGAATGTTCTGCTTTGGCACACATTGGGCAGCTTAAAACAAACTGAGCATCATTTAAATGAGCATCAACAGAATATCTCAGCATTCATGATGATAATAGCTCCAACATGATAATGAACCATTTCACAAATCACATGTCATCGCAAGCTACTGAGCTGTCATGAGCAGGACAATGAGTTCAGTGTGCTTCAGTGGCCTTCCAATGTCACCCCGATCTGAATCCAACAGAGCATTTTTGGGATGTGGAAAATCTGCAGAAGTGATGTAATGCAGTCATGTCATTGCAAACTAGAATCTCAAAGTACTGTTTCTAACACCTTGTAGAATCTATACCATGAAGAAGTTCGGTTCAATCCAATATTAGTATGCAGTTCCTAATTAAGTGACCAATGTTTTTATATATTAAAAAAAACCAACTGTTAATATACCCAGTCTCTGTCATAATGGACTAGAGATTCAGCTTTTATAAACAGCCACTCTATAGCTGAAATGTCATGGCCCTAATATAAAAATGTGGTTTCAGCTGCATTCCCAGGACAAAGGATTTAATCTAATTAAATGACATCTGCTGCAAAAGACTAAAGTCACTGTGATAAAATTATGGGCTGAAAAAAATCATGAAAAAATTAGGTTTTTCTGCAAATAGCTTACTTTTGAAAAAATGTAATTTAAATAAATTCAGTTACCTAATAAAAATACAAATTTATTATAAATATTATAATATAAAAATATGAATATTATAATTATTATATATAACATTATATATATTATTATCAAGATATTTAACCACCAGGACAGCTTATGTTTAAATGCAAAACTTATTTTAAATATATAATTATTTTATTTGTATTTATTTCTAATTTCAGATTTGGCAGTAATGATTTTTTTTTTACGTCTGATTTTTTCTTAAGTCTGCCTACTTTTGTAATCGGACTTGAATTCTAAAACTTTCCTTCTAGGTTGTAATACATGCGCAAATGAAACATAATTCAAATCCAGTTTTTCAGAACTACACTGTTTGTCCCAAAGCATGTAGACATGAGATCATGTAGATCATGTGGATGGTTTATTTTATTTTATTTTTTTCAGAATGCCTTGCATATTTTACAATTCGGTGCAAAGTAGTGAAGAACAAGAATTTCTGCACATGCAAATTCAGGAGAAAAAATAATCCAAATCACAAGTCTAACAGGCGAATATAACAGTACAGTTTAAGCCAGGTGAAGTATCATGGAGTGTACTTTATTAGCTGTTAGTACTGACTTGACTGACCCAATTTAATACCAAAGATTTATATTCTGACTTAAACCACTCAACTAATGTTCTAATAAGTACTTATAAAGGAAATAAAATGAAAAAGGGATTTTTAAAATGTATTTATTTATATTTTTTTCATTTTTATCTTAGAACTTTTTGGAACAGGGACTTGAATCATCACAACCTCAAATATTTAAGACCAAAATGAAAATAGTAGTGAAATGTACGTTTTATTTTAATCAGTTTTATTTGGTAGATAAACGAACTAAGAAACTTATTTTTTTCTTTCTTTTTATTAAAGAAAGTTTATTTATTAGTTTTGTTCTTGTCCGTGTATTTCCTGTACCTTTTTCTGTACCAGCATGAATTCAACATTTAAATAACATAAGAAAATGACTGCCAAAATATGTGTTGGTGTGAATATTTATGAAGCAAAATGGTGTAACACAACAGTATTGTTGTACCAGTCTAACAACTGACTGATTGCATAACAAGATAGTTAAATTTCTGTACTTCCATGTTGACTAGTCTGCCCTGTGTTTTAGCTTATATAAAGACAGCCTTTAATGCTTGGGAACTGTGGGCACTGTTGGTGTGCCTTACACTGTTACATTTCCATTTATTCATCTGGCAGATGCTTATATCCAACACAAACTACAAAAAGGGCAAACAGCTAAAGGGCAACAGTGTGAAGTACTTAGTAAGGTATATAAATAAGAAGCTTGATATACAGGACATACTGCTGCTTCCTACACTTGCAAATTCAGGAACTCCTTGAGCAGGGTCTGAATTTAACAGTCAGTCCAACTAGTGACCATAAACAGGGTCTCAGCTGGAGAGGAGTGAATCCATACCCTGAATAATGAGGACTTGACTCTTGAATAATCTGAGCTGAGGATCAAACAGTGCCTCATTTTTCTATCTGTGTTTGCATCTATTTATAACACATTGTATATTCCTTCCAAATAACGTATTCATATTTTATTGCATCCCAACTTTCTATTTACACTCTTATTGTTTTATTGATTTATTTTTATTTTACAGTGTTTCCAAGTCATCTCCTGTTATCTACTGTAATCTACTGTTACTGCCTAGTATTGGACAGGACACATTTAACTAGCTCAGACACACTCTGTGTCTGCTATCTTCCCCTTATGTATACAACATAAACCCTATTTAAAAGCTTTCACTGACCTCTCGCAGCCATAAAATGCTTGGAAGGAAGTAACAATCACTGGTGCCACTGGAAATTGTACATAGCTAGTACAATGCTGTTTTTAATGGCGTCAAAGTGTAATGCTCACTTTACAACAGGCTTTTAACACATCATTTCGTATCTCACTCTGAAGCTGTGTGTCTTTGAGAGTGATTGGGACTGTAGATGTGTGTTGGACAAGTATCTATTAGTCTTTTTGTTTACATTATTTAAACAACCTGGTGCATGTGCGTCACTTACCTGGGGAACAGATGGCACCTATGGAAAGAAGGTAAACTAGCAAAGGCAGGCACTGAGCAATGTTTCTCAAGTTAAGTCAAGTCAAGAAGCTTTTATTGTCATTTCAACCACATATAGCTGACGCAGTACATAGTGAAACGAAACAACGTTAATCCAGGACCCTGGTGCTACATAAACAACATACAATATTTAATTACAAACAGAACAACAACAAAGAACTAGGCCAGAAGATTGTCCTAGCTAGGAAGTGCACTCTTTCATGGTACTCGCTAACTGCAGTGGCCTCTTTTAGCAGGCCCTAACCAGACTGCAAAAATGATTGGTGTGGTTTGAGAAACATGACAAAAGAGTTCAAACTGTTGACCTGGCCTCCAAATACCTCAGATTTCAATCACACTGTCTGCCGGCTTGCCTTCTTGCCAAGCTTCTTATCCTGGCACCATCTCTACTCCTGGTAAGTAATACACTTCAACAGTATGTAAAAGATAACATGATCTGGTAGTGGACAGGGGTCAGCATGGATCACATGGATAATCTGTATAATTTTTTTTGTATAAGAGATGCTTAAAATAAATAAATAAATAAATGAATGAATAAATAAATAATTTAAAAAATAATAAATTCCCATCACATGCAATTTTAGGTTAAAAAGAAAGAAAGAATCTGGATGTGTTTTTTATATAAATAATTCATGCATGAAAGGATTCATTGGGCTGCTTGTGTTCTTTGTGGGTGAATTTAATTCATGCATAAACTAGTATAATAAACTAGGCTATATTTCTGTAGGAAGATCCACCCTCTTAAGCTGCAGAGATACATTGGTTTAACAGCTTTAATAGTAAGGTTCTGATTTTCCCAAAATCACGGGGAGGGAGGAACAAGAGAGAGGAAACAGACCAGAGTGATAAAAAAAAAAAATTGCGTGCCCTAAAGTGAAAGTCGGTGCAGTCGCAGTCAGTCTGACGTCATAATATCGTATGTAATATTATTTTTATTATGCACGAATCACAGAATTTAACTCACAATATAAAAAAACGGACGCGCGTCCGTGACGTCACCCACTTTCGTCTTATTGATTGGCTGAGAGAAGGGCCGTCGGTTTAGATCCAGTGGACCAATGGAGACTTTTATCCCGCCCTTAATGTTCATGAAAGTTACATAAAAAAAAAAAAAAAAAAAAATCGGAAGCAATGAAATGTGAAGCGTGCAAAGGAAATTTTGAGCAAAGAGAGACAGACAGACAGACAGCAAGCAAGCAAGCAAGCATGGGAGTAAATGATCCGAGGAAGATCCGCTTTGGTTTATTAATTCCTATTAGTTTGCCTTCTTTTTGTTAGTTTTGTGTGTGTTCACGCGCACGGTTATTTTCAAGACCGCGATACTTATGGCGTGAAATTGCCGATATGAGTTTATATTAGATCAGACTCAGAGAGCGGAAGAGTAAGAGAGATATATATAAAGAGGCTGCAGGCATGACCAATTTATGACCATACAAACCAGGGTGTTGGGCAGGAAAGAGAGACAGCACACTTATGACGATATGAGATATGAAGACTTCTACTATAAGGCTGCTCTCTATCTTCTTTTTTGCCTCCTTCAGTAGCATGCTGTTTTGGCTTTGCTTTACTCAGAGGTGAGTGTTTGTTTGCTCTTTTTTCTTTCTTTCCTGTTTTCACAGAATTTTTCAAATAAACTTCAAAATAAATGTTTCCTTAAAAAAAACGTGTCATTGTAATTAACATTAAGTCAAACAGTTCTTCTTGTCTTATTGAACTGGTTTAATAACCAATGATAATAAATGAGTGCTAGCTTTGTGAATCCTTCCCTGTAGGTTTGAAAAGATTGGCACTTGGTTAACTCTGAAGTTGTGTATACAGATGCTAAAGTTGCATGACCGCATTATGCATTCACATGCATTTATGCATTTAACTTTAAATTAAAGTCAATTTCTGTGAAAGTCTTGAAAGTGTTGCATTCTTATCTGCAGGAAAGTCCAGGCTGTAGACGGTGGATAAATTGCTGATGTTCTTATATTATAGGGCACAATGGTTTTGTGGTGATGTAGCGGTGGCATTTGCTCTTAGAGATTTAAGGGTTAAAGTGTCTACTTATAAAGTGGTGTAAAGTGACATGATGCAAAGGTGCAAAAGATGAGAACAGATCTGACTATTTGCTGGTGATGAGATCGTCGTTTAAAGTTAGTAAGTATTTGCTTAAGGTGGTGATGTCTTACAATGAAATAAGATCCATATCTTAATTGTATTATTTTCATTTTCGACTCACTTTCCCAGAGACGGCTAGACACAATACACATGCATACGTTCTATAAAGTTCTCTTCTTATGCCTTCTCAGTCAGTTACTGTTGGATGGGTGGTGGCTGGTCTGAGTCAGTCATCTAATAGCTTGGTTGGTGGAATATTTTTTAACTTTGGGACAGAGAATTTTAGGAACAGTAGCTCCATAAGTAAATTTAGTTCCAGGTTAAAAGCATATTTTTATATGATACTTATTTGATTTGATATGATGTGTAATATCAGTAGTACATTGTAAGTACTTGTCCAAATTGGGCCTAAAGTGTCAATATTATTGAAAGAAAAAAAAAAGTGCCATTATATTCCACAGTGATGATCTCCTCATCATGGCACCTGTTAGTGGGTGGGATATATCAGGCAGCAAGTGAACATTTTGTCCTCAAAGTGGATGTGTTAAAAGCAGGAAAAATTGGCAAACGTAGGGATTTGAGCGAGTTTGACAAGGGACAAATTGTGATGGCTAGACGACTGGATCAGAGCATCTCCAAAACTCTTGTGGGGCGTTCCCGGTCTGCAGTGGTCAGTATCTATCAAAAGTGGCCCAAGGAAGGAACAGTGTTGAACCGGCGACAGGGTCATGGGCGGCCAAAGCTCATTGATGCACAAGGGGAGTGAAGGCTGGCCCGTGTGATCCGATCCAACAGACGAGCTCCTGTTGCTCAAATTCCTGGGATCATCACATTTATTCAGCTGCTTTAATCATTCAAAGAACACACAAACACAGATCAGCCATAACATTAAAACCAATCACCATCAATTTACAGCTAAACTATGGTTCTTATTATCTCTATGCATGCTGTGTTTCCAAGCTATAGCATTCACCAGAAACAGAATCTAGCATGTTGGAGCAAGGAGGCCCTCAAACCTGAATGAGTTACACCCAGGTCTGTCAGGAAAAGTTTTGTGAGAAGCTTGTAGAGGGCTGTCTCAAGTGTTGCCACATAATATACTAACAAAACATATCTATGTATATTATATTATATTATATTATATTATATTATATTATATTATATTATATTATATTATATTATATTATATTATATTATATTATATTATATTATATTATATTATATATTTACATACACACACATATATTACCGATATAGTGAATAAAAGTTACATAGAGAATATAAGCATAGTGAGCAGGAATTGCATGCCTGCACATCTTTATCAGCGCTTTTCATTGTAATTTTAAACCAGTCTCTTTTAAAGTGTAAAATGTGTCAACCACAATTGTTTTACAAAACTGTATCCTGCTTGTGTTTTGAATGGTGAGGTCACTTATTTTGTTTCAGTAAATAGGCCTATTTCCAAACAGAGAGGTTCAGGTTTCCCCACATTGTAGTCAGTTGTGTGTTACTGTTCCACAGTTGTCTGTGGCAGAATAACAAATGGTTATGTAATACATGCAATACGCACTGCATACTTTTTGCCCTCTTTCATTTTTTCCATAAAATGTTCAGAAATGATCAGAAAGAATTAAGTAGAACTGAGCACAGAAAAAAAAACAAACACAAAACACAAGCAGGCTTATGAGAGCATATGATTAAACAAGCCACTAAACAAGTTGCAAGTTGTTTACATGTCAGCTAAAAGTTTTGTTTTCTTTGTCACACCCAGATAATGATCAAAGAAATTTCCATTTTATCACAAAGCATGTGTTTGTTGTACAAATATATTGCAATGTTACAGTTCTATCCTGCAATTTTGATTTTGTTTCTAAAGCTGCTGCATATAAAGCCTTACTGTACAAATATGGCCATGGATTGTTATATCTTGGGTCCATTTTAGGAAATAATGTCCTCCCCTATATGGCATACTCCATTCTCTTCTCACTTCCTTTGTTCACTTGGTGGAGTCAGACCTTCATCCGACCGCCATTTTATGTACAATAAAATTGACGTTGTAATAAAATAATGGCTATGAAAATTTTTTTAAGTGGTGTATGATATAGGGTTATTACCATAGTGTTATTTTTCTTGTTACACCGAAGGTGCTCCATCAGTCAGTGCTTCTTCTGGAAAAACTCAATCAGGCAGAAACTGAACTGTTTTCCAGCTTTACCACCTGTATTTACAACATTATCACATCTATAGCAATTTACAGGAAGGCAATAACTGGCAGTGCTACCAAATACTGACAAAGCATGTGTACATATCTATCGAGCTATTGATCTTTATATATGTCTGTCTGTCTGTCTATCTATATTTTTTAATTTATATTTTATGATAGATAGATAGATAGATAGATGTACACATGCTTTGTCAGTATTTGGTAGCTCTGCCGGTTATTGCCTTCCTGTAAATATATATATATATATATATATAATGTATATGTATATGTATATGTATATATATGTATATGTATATGTATATGTATATATATGTATATGTATATATGTATATATATATGTATGTGTGTGTGTGTGTGTGTGTGTGTATGTATGTATATGTATATATATATATGTGTGTGTGTGTGAGAGAGAGAGAGAGAGAGAGATGGATGAATAGATTTTGACCTCTTATGAAATGATAACCTAACCTAATAATACTAACTACACATTTCCTTGTGTTAAATATATTTAAGTTAACACAATAAATATATGGGCCAACAGGAACAGGAAGTATGTGTAGTTATGGAAACGTCTACAGCCTATACACGTATGTAAATAAACTTTACCAGCACTGTCGGAGTCTTTAATTTGTTTTCACAACATGTTTACCCTCTGTTTCTACTGAAACACTCATTTAGAGTCTCATTAGGATCTGAGAGCAAGCATTTACTTCAGTTTCCATATTCAATTGTTTTTCCATATCATTGTGTTTGGTTTGCATCAGTAATGGTGATTATAACATAATACAAAAGAGACGGATGTGAACAGAAGCTGTTGCTCTTGGTTACTGGAAAAACTTCAAGTGATTTTCTCTGTGTCTCCCCGCAGAGTTCTACCTGAAGTTAAACCAAATCCAGCAAGCAAGTGAGAATGCAACACAGTTCACAGCCATATCAAATCTAAAAAAAAATCATTATGTCATGTACTTTTATTTTTCTTTGGCACATGGAAGCTCATTTATAGCTGGTAGAAGGAAAAAAAACTTTGCCTAACATTTGTTTCAGCTGTATCTGAAAAGTCTGACTTACTGTTGTGGCAATTAAACTGTAATATAAGTGAAAAGGAATAAATCTTGTCTTTAAGTTGTTTTTATTCACAGAGTACGTTACAGTGTAGTCAGTTTCAGCTGAAAGGATAGGGCTCATGCACCAAACCTTGCTTCATTACTGATGAAGTGATTTCAAGTGATTTTCTTTGTCTCTCCTCACAGTGATGTCTCTCTCAGAGTTTCGCCAAATCCTACGAGCAGCAAGTGAGAATGCAACACAGTTCACGGGCACATCGGATCTGGAAAAAGAAAAAAAAAATCAACATGGATATAGTTTTAACGAGAAGTGAAATCTTTGCAGTAATTTTTGAGATAATAAGTAAAGTTTTAGATAATGAGTCAATATTCTGACCTACTTCTGCTGCCGAAAATGAAGGGGGAAAAAATGACACAGTTTTAACTGATCAAGATCCAGTCCAGATGTAATCTAACCCACGCACACACACACAAATCTACTCCTGCTGTGGTTATTTTTAAAAATGTTAAAAAAAAAAAAATGTTTATTGATGTGAGAAATCATCTCGGGTGATTGTGTCTCTTTTCACAGCAATTTGGCTGCCATCGAGCCACAGGAAGTTATAAAATACACAACAAGAAAATACAGCATGGTTCACAGAAACAGTACACCAGTTGCTATTACCCGGAAATCTACCATAAAAGTCCAAGAAAGGTGTTTATATATCTGACTTTTAGACTGTGTTGTAATGGCTGCATTTTGACCTACTGTCACTTGTCACTGCTTTTTTTTTATTGCGTGCGTGCATGTGGGAGTGTGTGACTAATATTGACATATGAAAACAGGACAAGTGATTCTGTGTCTGTCTCCTCACAGTGATGCAGCTGTCAGCAATCCAGCCAGTGTCTCTCAAATTCCTGCAAAGAGCAAGTGAGAATACAACACTGTTCACAGAAACAAAAAAGAATAATGGCAGTATTTAGTCTTTCACTTGTTACTACTTTATTATTTTGTGTGTGTCTGTGTTTAAAAACTAACAAAGGAATATGTATAAAGTGGATAGGGAAATATTTGCTAAATATTTTAATATAAAATGAGAACTGTTAGAAATTGCTTTATTTTATTGGCAAATAGAAGCCCATTTACACTAGTTAGAGGGAAAATAAAACTTTGCATAACATTTGTTTCAGCTGTATCTGAAAAGGCTGTGGAAATTAAACTTAACATTAGAAATCACTTCTGTATCTGTCTCCTTACAGTGATACAGCTGCCAGCAATCCAGACAAAGTTCAACAAAATCCTGCAAAGAGCAAGTAAGAATGCAACACGGTTCACAGAAACATCACACCAATTGCTATTTGTCAGGAACCCAGCAGGTAAGCAAGGTTAACTAAACATAAGGTGAACCTGGAAAACCAGGGCGTGAGAAACAGGTGAGCAGGTGGGATTGAGGGGGGGGGGGCAGGCATGGCACAAACACCAAAGCAGGCTGTGATTAAGCAACCCCTCGGGTGGTCTGACATGGAACTGTCCCAGTGGTTCCTGACACTATTACACAGAAAGCTGCACTAAAAGTCCAAAATTAGTGTCAGTGACATATATCCAGTGGTGGGCGGTAACAAAGTAAATGTAATTCATTAGTGTACTTAAGTATCTTTTTCCAGTATCTGTACTTAACTTAAGTATAAATTGAGACTTTCACTCCACTACATTTTGAAGTAACATATCGTACTTTCTACTTCACTACATTATGCCGCATGTTTCATTACTGGTTGTCCAATTGCAGCACAGCAAGCATACCTAGGTACAGCACACGCATTATTTTTGACCTTTTTTGGTTTCATTAAATGCAGCGAACACAAACGGCACAGTAGAGTAAAATTGCAGTGTCACAACCTGAAATACCGTAGCCTACGATGAAAGTAAACCCCGACTCCATCCAGCCACCCGCACACCCATGGCTTTAAGTTGTAGAACAGAAGAAAGAGTCTTTCATATTCAGATAATCTGCTGTGGCCGCCTCAGTAACATACGATTTCGTCTTCCAAGATTCAAAGAACGTTATTAATCCCAGGGGAGAATTGCTTTGCCATATTCCTCTAATAGAAATGGAAGAAAGAAAAAAAGAAAGAAAGAAAGAAAGACTCTATACAAGGAGAAGCCTGAAAAGAAAAAAAATAGAAACAAGTAAAAATAAACTGTAAAATAGAATAAATAAATACAAAAAAAAAGGTTAGAACTGTAATATTGCACACAAGGATTGTAAATTGGTGATAATTTTAATAGGTGATAATGGTAAAGTTATATTGTACATGAAAGATTATGGTGAAATTGTAATGTGCATGAAAGGCCCATAATTACTTTTGCACTCATTATTGATTGCATCTGAAATTGCACATGAAAATGCCCCAACACTAAAAGGGAGGAATTGTAGCCTCGTCAATAATAAGGCTAATTTTGGGGTCACTTTGCAGAATTTTTTCAAACTATTTACGTCTCATTGCAGATGAGATGTGTTCCTGAACACTGACGCACGCTACATTAGAATGTAAGACACGCCCCATATCAAAGCCATTTAACTCTTGGCAATCTATTTCGTGCTCGAATCCATGGGCAGGTCTATTGCGTTTTGCCTCTTTGTAAGCTGTTCGAAATACTGTAGAAGTTGTTTCAATCTGTTCAGCCTGTGCAGGATAATTGTATACTGACTGGCTCTTTGCTTTCTGCTACCATATGCGATTTAGTACGACTGTGCTCAATATCATTAATCTGATCAGTGGAAGTTTCTGTCACCGACGACGTGGTTGCGACCTCCGTTATTTCTGACTGGTGTAACTCGCTTTGCTTCTGTCTCCCTCTATCTTGATCCAGGTGTACACTTCCATCTTCTCGGGATCTCTCTTGATCAGGCACACCATCAGCTTTTCTCGTGGATTTAAAAAAATGAAAATATGTTTGATTGTCTCTTTGATATTTTTAAAATATTTTTATTTAGGTAGACCAATAAACCGTTTCTACCATATAAACCATATTCTTTCTTTCCGCTGCTCACTGCGCACGAAACAATAATTATGGAATAAAATCACTGTCAAAAATAATCGTGCGTAATTCAGAACGTTTGTGTGTGATTTTAATTTACTCGGATTGGATTCCAACATCTACGAGATTTTGTGTGTTTGTTAGAGTACAGCTCCAAAATGTACGACTATGACAAGTTTACAGACACAACGCTAGTTTTCACAACAGCTCTGTGACATGCACCACACGAGAAACTGTCAAAAGATTTTTTCAAATTCGGACATGTTTATATTCTATATTATAGAATATTGTTCTATATTAGGTAAGATTAGCTCTCAGGGATCACAGTATTTTTTGTGGAAAATATAATATTCATTGCGATTACAAGCAATATAATAGGGTATTGAACTGTATTCCAGAGGCCTTTATACCATTGGTCAGTAATACAGTGGCCAGTGTAACAGAAGCTCTTCATTTACCTTCTTTAATAATAAATGGGCAAGATTTTATTAGTTGTAGCCTGCAAATAAATTAATAAGAACTTTATTGACCCAAGATAAATTTCCAAATCAAGCTAGTCGAAATAACGCAAGTCAACTTTTTCCCAAGAGCTCTATTTTTAAAATAAGAACCATGTGTATCTCCTTTCCCATACCCCCCACTTCGGGGGTGTAATTTTTCATGTCCTGCGTGTAACAGAGCTGTTGTGAAA
The DNA here is from genome assembly GCF_019097595.1 of Hemibagrus wyckioides. Lineage (NCBI taxonomy): Eukaryota > Metazoa > Chordata > Actinopteri > Siluriformes > Bagridae > Hemibagrus > Hemibagrus wyckioides. The sequence continues at coordinate 7,490,678 of NC_080711.1, forward strand.
ACGAGCGATTTGTCTGTAAACTTCTCACATCCGGACGCCCCCGCCCTGTGCGGGGCTCGAACCTGGACCTCCGTGGTGCTGCGTGCGCCGGCACGCCGTAGAGATAGACCCATGGGCAGGATTCAACTAAGTGCTGCTTTATTAACATAAACACGAGACAGGGGAAGACTAACTTAAACACTGGAATGAGAACAATAGGATAGGCGTGGCACAAGATACACACAATAAAGCAGGCTCCATAGAGTCACCTGCCAGCCCCCCCTCCAGGCCTGGCAGGTAACTGTCCAGCAGTTCCTGAAAAAACTGTCCTAGTCGTACATTTTGGAGTTGCACTCTAACAAACACACACAATCTCGTATCTGTAAACTGTCGTGGCCGTAGATTTTGGAATCCAACTCTGACGAAACACAGAATTACATCTAATAGTTTTAAATTGCGCACGAGTAAATTAAAATCACACACAAACGTTCTGAATTACGCACGGTTATTTTTGACAGTGATTTTTATTCCATAATAATCACCAACCAATGAGAGTCACTGTACACTTAAGAAAGCTGATGGTCAAAAATATATGTTGAGGACCAATAGCTAAACCTCAACATGTATCTGCATACAGACTTGCTCGCTGTGTGTTTCACTCACTCATTCACACACGTGCGCTCACACACATACGCATACGCTGTCAGGTCACCAGGCACAAGTTAATACCGGATCGATTAAAATAAATACCGGGAACACAAAACACGAAAATTGGACAATTTTCCAGAACAGGATCAGGTAGGATCCGGCTCAAATTAAGCACTGATTGTACATGCAAGATAATGATGAAATTGTAATGTGCATGAAAGGCCCATAATTACTATTGCACTCATTATTGATTATTGCACCTGAAACTGCACATGAAACTGTCTCAGCACTAAAAGGGAGGAATTGTACAGTTTGATTGCCACAAGGATGAAAGATGACCTAAAGCGCTCAGTACTACACTTGGCAGTGATCGGTGATCAGTCTCTGGCTGAATGTGCTCTTCTGGTCAACCAGCACACTGTGTAGTGGATGAGAAGGGTTGTCCAGGATTGAATGGAATTTTGACAGCATCCTTCTCTCAACAACAACTGGATATTTGAGAAATTATTAGTATAATATAAATATTTATATTTATAATATAACAATATAAATAAATAAATATAAATATTTGAGAAAACATGTAGAGGTGAGCACGTCCTGTGATAATCATAATGGCCATTTTCTTTAATATGAAATCTAATGTTAGCTTAAAGAATGAAAGATTTTATTGTGCATGTGGATAAATTGTCGTGCATGGCTAGTTACAACTTAGTAAGCTAACATAATCAGTAACTCTTGAGCAGCAGTCTATATTCATTTTACTGGTGTTATACAGCAACCCAATAACCCAGTAGCTCAGCCTTTATTGTTGATGTTTGACCAGTCTCTGTGAATCTGCTTAGATCCTCGCTTGTCATTAGTTCAAAGCTGATTCCCAGGACACAGGCATGTCCAGAACACATTGGTTATTTTGAAGTACAGGAGAGGTGTACTTTGCCCACCATTGCATATACGGAGTTAGACAGAGACAGAGACTTTATAGTTCAATACTCCCATTCTTTGTGTACAAACCGAATTCCGGAAATGTTACTCTCGGAATCTTTTGATTATGTTATGCACTGTAGATGAGATTTGCAAAGCCTTTGCAATTTGACGTTGAGGAACGTTGTTTTTAAAGTATTTCACAATCTTTACTTCTGAGAGACTCTGCCTCTCCAAGACATCCCTTTTTATAGCTTACAGTGTTACAGACCTGATGTCAATTAACATCTATAGTTGCTATACATTCTCCCAGCTGAATCTTTTCAAAATCTCTTGCTTTTTCAGCCCTTTGTTGCCCCCGTGCCAACTTTTTTGATCATCAAATTTGAAATGAGCTCATTTGGTGGATAAAAGTGTAAACATTTATGTTGTCTAAGTTCTATTGTGAATGAAATATTAACTCATGCGATTTGAAAGTGTTTTAGTTTTCATTTTATTCAAATTTTAATAAAACGTCCCAATATTTTTGGAATGTGGGTTGTAAGAAGAAAGTATAGAAAGAATAGAGATGGGATTACAATCATACATACAGGCAAAATAATGCCAGTATTTAGTCTATCACATGTTACTACATTCTTATTGTGTGTGTGTGTGTGTGTGTTTAAAAACTAACCAAGGAATATGTATAAAGTGGATAGGAAAATGTATGCTAAATGTTTTAATATGAAATAAGAAATGTTAGAAATGATTTTTATTGTCAGACAGAAGCCCATTTACACCAGTTAGAGGGGGGGGGGACCTTTCATAACATTTGTTTCAGCTGTATCTGAACAATCTGACTTATTGCCGTGGAAATTATACTTTCAGAAACGCCTGAAACAAATTCTATACAATTTCTTTCCTCTAACTGATGTAAATGGGCTTCCATATGCCAGTAAAATAAAGTCGTTATAAACATTTCTCAATCCATTAAAACATTTAGCATATAATTGATGAGAAGTAAAAATGAAGCTTCAGTGGATGAAATCTTGTCTTTAAGTTGTTTTTATTCACAGAGTAGCTTGCAGAGGAGTCGGGTACCGTTTTTTGACATAAAAATTGCACGTTCAAACTATTGGTTTTAAAGTGACGGTTTCCACTACGCTTCGGTGGTTTTAACCTTTGTCAGCAAGCAGTAAAAAATCCTGTTAATGAGATTTATAGTTTTGGCCTATCATCAAATGATTCCGTATGTCTCCTCACAGTGATGTAGCTGCCAGCGAGCCAGACAAAGTTGAACAACATCCTGCAAAGAGCAAGTGAGAATACAACGCTGTTCACAGAAACATTACACATTACTGCTGATGCACAAAAATACACCCAGTTCATGTGACTTTCAATTCTCTAAAATTTTAAATAGGAAAAAAAAGAGAAAAGAATTAGTGTAATGTGAACTGAGAAATGGTTATTATTAAATATTTATTTTTTAATAATGTTTAAAAGTTTTTTTTTGCAAGAATCTCAATCTAATCTAATCCTGTTGTGGTTATTTAAACATGTTTTAAATGTTTATTGAACTGAGAAACATTAGAGATCACTTCAAGTGATTCTGTATCTGTCTCCTCACAGTGATGTAGCTGCCAGCGAGCCAGACAAAGTTAAACAAAATCCTGCAAAGAGCAAGTGAGAATACAACACTGTTCACAGAAACATTACACATTACTGCTGTTGGCATTTATTATTAACCTCCTACAACCTGGCATCCACATGCGTGGACATCACATTTTTGGTTGTGTGCACCATAATACTTAATTCTTTGTAACTGGAACCTGTTGTACACAAAAGAAGTGGCTTCATGTTCAAAGATAATATCTGGTTATTATATTTATTGGTTCCTCATAACCCCAAATAGGTAGAAGGAATCTAAAATGCAAGCTCAAGTCTTAGGAGGTTAAGTCACGTGGTCTCCTGCTGCACAGAAAACACCCAGTTCATGTGACTAAACTCTGAACTTTTAAATAGAAAAGAAAAGAATTAGTATAATGTGAACTGAGAAATGGTTATTATTAAATATTTACTGAATTGAGAATTTTTTTTTTTTGCAAGAATCTGTCTGATCTAATCCTGTTGTGGTCATTTAAACATGTTTTAAATGTTTATTGAACTGAGAAACATTAGAAATCATGTCAGGTGATTCTGTATCTGTCTCCTCACAGTGATGTAGCTGCCAGCGAGCCAGACAAAGTTAAACAAAATCCTGCAAAGAGCACGTGAGAATACAACACTGTTCACAGAAACATTACACATTACTGCTGTTACACAGGAAGCTACACTAAAAGCCCAAACTTGGTATCCGTGTCATATGTCTGAATTTTAGACTGAGCTATACAGAGGAAGTTAGTGTAAGTATTTTGAACCTACTGTCACTTGTCACTGCTTTCTTATTGTGAGAGAGCGAGAGCGAGCGAGAAAGAGGTTGAGAAGGGTTGTCCAGGATTGAATGGAGGTTTGACAGCATCCTTCTCTTAACAACAATGTGAACTGGATATTTGAGAAATTTTAACCTACTGTCACTTGTCACTGCTTTCTTATTGTGAGAAAGCAGTGAGAGAGAGAGAGAGAGAGAGAGAGAGAGAGGTTATTAAGAAATACAGGCAGTAAAAGTCTTATCTTAATCTAGTGTACTTGTGTTTAGTTAAAAGCTGTGCAGAAGGATACCTTTTACCTTAAAGTATAGAAGGAATAGAAATTTCCTTAAAATGTTTTGCCATTCAGGCAAATCTAAAAATTCTACATAAGTCATATATGCATATTTGATAAGAATTTTAACAATGAGCGAAAACTTAAGTTTTAATAAGTCGAGAGTTTTAGATAGTAAGTTATTATTTCAACATTTATGCTGCTGCCAGAAATGGAGAGTGAATCCAGTGATTCTGTATCTGTCTCCTCACAGTGAAGCAGCTGCCAGCAATCCAGACAAAGTTCAACAAAATCCCGCAAAGAGCAAGTGAGAATACAACGCTGTTCACAGAAACATTACACATTACTGCTCTTACACAGAGGGAGTTAATAATCAGTATTTTAGCGTACTGTTTTCTTATATTGTGTGTGTGTGTGTTTTTATGTAAAACAGAAGATTACTGCAGAATACTGTAATTGCCCATCACACACCAAAGCATTGTTTTACTAAATACTGAAATTTTGACTGTGCTGAATTTTGAATTCTGAAAAATTGCAGACGTTCGAACTATTGGTTTTAAAGTGACGGTTTCCACTACGCTTCGGTGGTTTTAACCTTTGTCAGCAAGCAGTAAAAAGTCCTGTTGATGAGATTTATAGTTTTGGCATATCATCAATTGATTCTGTATCTGTCTCCTCACAGTGATGCAGCTGCCAGCGATCCAGACAAAGTTAAACAAAATCCTGCAAAGAGCAAGTGAGAATACAACACTGTTCACAGAAACATTACACATTACTGCTGATGCACAAAAATACACCCAGTTCATGTGACTTTCAATTCTCTAAAATTTTAAATAGGAAAAAAAAGAGAAAAGAATTAGTGTAATGTGAACTGAGAAATGGTTATTATTAAATATTTATTTTTTAATAATGTTTAATAAAGTTTTTTTTTTGCAAGAATCTCAATCTAATCTAATCCTGTTGTGGTTATTTAAACATGTTTTAAATGTTTATTGAACTGAGAAACATTAGAGATCACTTCAAGTGATTCTGTATCTGTCTCCTCACAGTGATGTAGCTGCCAGCGAGCCAGACAAAGTTAAACAAAATCCTGCAAAGAGCAAGTGAGAATACAACACTGTTCACAGAAACATTACACATTACTGCTGTTGGCATTTATTATTAACCTCCTACAACCTGGCATCCACATGCGTGGACATCACATTTTTGGTTGTGTGCACCATAATACTTAATTCTTTGTAACTGGAACCTGTTGTACACAAAAGAAGTGGCTTCATGTTCAAAGATAATATCTGGTTATTATATTTATTGGTTCCTCATAACCCCAAATAGGTAGAAGGAATCTAAAATGCAAGCTCAAGTCTTAGGAGGTTAAGTCACGTGGTCTCCTGCTGCACAGAAAACACCCAGTTCATGTGACTAAACTCTGAACTTTTAAATAGAAAAGAAAAGAATTAGTATAATGTGAACTGAGAAATGGTTATTATTAAATATTTACTGAATTGAGAATTTTTTTTTTTTTTTGCAAGAATCTGTCTGATCTAATCCTGTTGTGGTTATTTAAACATGTTTTAAATGTTTATTGAACTGAGAAACATTAGAAATCATGTCAGGTGATTCTGTATCTGTCTCCTCACAGTGATGTAGCTGCCAGCGAGCCAGACAAAGTTAAACAAAATCCTGCAAAGAGCACGTGAGAATACAACACTGTTCACAGAAACATTACACATTACTGCTGTTACACAGGAAGCTACACTAAAAGCCCAAACTTGGTATCCGTGTCATATGTCTGAATTTTAGACTGAGCTATACAGAGGAAGTTAGTGTAAGTATTTTTAACCTACTGTCACTTGTCACTCCTTTCTTATTGTGAGAGAGCGAGAGCGAGCGAGAAAGAGGTTGAGAAGGGTTGTCCAGGATTGAATGGAGGTTTGACAGCATCCTTCTCTTAACAACAATGTGAACTGGATATTTGAGAAATTTTAACCTACTGTCACTTGTCACTGCTTTCTTATTGTGAGAAAGCAGTGAGAGAGAGAGAGAGAGAGAGAGAGAGAGGTTATTAAGAAATACAGGCAGTAAAAGTCTTATCTTAATCTAGTGTACTTGTGTTTAGTTAAAAGCTGTGCAGAAGGATACCTTTTACCTTAAAGTATAGAAGGAATAGAAATTTCCTTAAAATGTTTTGCCATTTAGGCAAATCTAAAAATTCTACATAAGTCATATATGCATATTTGATAAGAATTTTAACAATGAGCGAAAACTTAAGTTTTAATAAGTCGAGAGTTTTAGATAGTAAGTTATTATTTCAACATTTATGCTGCTGCCAGAAATGAAGAGAGTGAATCCAGTGATTCTGTATCTGTCTCCTCACAGTGAAGCAGCTGCCAGCAATCCAGACAAAGTTCAACAAAATCCCGCAAAGAGCAAGTGAGAATACAACGCTGTTCACAGAAACATTACACATTACTGCTCTTACACAGAGGGAGTTAATAATCAGTATTTTAGCGTACTGTTTTCTTATATTGTGTGTGTGTGTGTTTTTATGTAAAACAGAAGATTACTGCAGAATACTGTAATTGCCCATCACACACCAAAGCATTGTTTTACTAAATACTGAAATTTTGACTGTGCTGAATTTTGAATTCTGAAAAATTGCAGACGTTCGAACTATTGGTTTTAAAGTGACGGTTTCCACTACGCTTCGGTGGTTTTAACCTTTGTCAGCAAGCAGTAAAAAGTCCTGTTGATGAGATTTATAGTTTTGGCATATCATCAATTGATTCTGTATCTGTCTCCTCACAGTGATGCAGCTGCCAGCGATCCAGACAAAGTTAAACAAAATCCTGCAAAGAGCAAGTGAGAATACAACACTGTTCACAGAAACATTACACATTACTGCTGATGCACAAAAATACACCCAGTTCATGTGACTTTCAATTCTCTAAAATTTTAAATAGGAAAAAAGAGAGAAAAGAATTAGTGTAATGTGAACTGAGAAATGGTTATTATTAAATATTTATTTTTTAATAATGTTTAATAAAGTTTTTTTTTTTGCAAGAATCTCAATCTAATCTAATCCTGTTGTGGTTATTTAAACATGTTTTAAATGTTTATTGAACTGAGAAACATTAGAGATCACTTCAAGTGATTCTGTATCTGTCTCCTCACAGTGATGTAGCTGCCAGCGAGCCAGACAAAGTTAAACAAAATCCTGCAAAGAGCAAGTGAGAATACAACACTGTTCACAGAAACATTACACTAAAAGCCCAATATGTCATATTTTAGACGGAGTTATACAGAGGGAGTTAATGTATAATCAGTATTCTTACCTACTGTCACTTGTCACTGTTTTCTTATTGTGAGAGAGAGAGAGAGGTTGAGAAGGGTTGTCCAGGATTGAATGGAAGTTTGACAGCATCCTTCTCTCAACAACAATGTGAACTGGATATTTGAGAAATTTTAACCTACTGTCACTTGTCACTGCTTTCTTATTGTGAGAAAGCAGAGAGAAAGAGAGAGAGATGTTATTAAGATTGACAGATGATAACAGGAAAATACAGGCAGTAATTGTCTTATCTTAATCTAGTGTACTTGTGTATAGTTAAAAGCTGTTCAACAGGACACCAGGAATAGAGATTTCCTTAAAAGGTTTTGGCATTTAAAAATTCTACATAAGAGTTTTAGTTCTAATCATATTTGATCAGAATTTTAACAATGAGCGAAAACTTAAGTCGTAATAAGTCGAGAGTTTTAGATAGTAAGTTATTATTTCAACATTTATGCTGCTGCCAGAAATGAAGAGAGTGAATCCAGTGATTCTGTATCTGTCTCCTCACAGTGATGCAGCTGCCAGCAATCCAGACAAAGTTCAACAAAATCCCGCAAAGAGCAAGTGAGAATACAACGCTGTTCACAGAAACATTACAGGCAAAATAATGGCAGTATTTAGTCTGTCACTTGTTACTATTTGCTTATTGTGTGTGTGTGTGTGTGTGTGTTTGGGGCTTGTCTTCCAGGGAAATTGCCACTATTGAAAAACTAATATCAAAATATACTAACAATTGGACAAAGCAGGAGGAGAACTTTAAGTCCTTCAGGTAACTTAACACACAGGTCACAACACAATAAGGATTTTAAAAAAGCGTAGGTGCTAATATCTGGGTGGGAAAAATTCCACTTATTTGTCAAAATCATACTCAAATGTAAAATATCCAGGCAGAAATATTTCAGTTCAGTTAAGTTCTTTTACTGTCCACATGGAAAACTGGATAAGCAGCTTGGTATGACAACAACATAAAGTGTCGTTCATGCAACTGGTTAAATAAAATGTGCTTCTTTCAGATGTACTCAAATTATCAAAAGAAAAATGTTTTTGAGGTTACGTCACTTTTCCCTATAAAATCTTCATTGTGTCTCTGTGAGATTGTCGGTGATAGACGTGGCTCATGTTCAATATCGTTGTTCTTATTCTTTCATCTGCTTCCTGTTCTGGATCATCTGGTCCGCATATTTGATTTGGCACAGGTTTTTTTTTTTTTTTTACAGCCCTTCCTGAAACATTTTATCCGGACTTGTGAGCGGCACTTTTGACTCATGTTCAACATTAACTAGTTTAAATACAACAAAATAATATTTTATTAAAGTACCAAAGGTTTTTTTCCCCCCACCCCTTCTTCAAACTTCAGATCTATTTAAATGTTAGGTTGTAAATGTTAGTAATAGAGAAGTGTTTTATTTTCCAGGTCCTTGCTCACCAGCAGTTGTAATGCCATTTCCAAAGCAGTGGTTACACAGACGAACTCACCTGTGGGGACAAATATTACATTTGATGCAGACAAAAAAATAGTGGCGGTGAAACTAGACCTGTATAATGTATTTCCCAAGGTATTGTATCATAGACATATGCTAAAAAAATGTGTATGAGCAGTATGTGATTGCTTGTACAATGTTTGTGTGTGTGCATGCGTTTAGGAGAGCCCCTTTAAAAATGCCCCATGGGACTCGTGTGCTGTTGTAGGCAACGGAGGAATTTTAGCCAACAGCAGCTGTGGAAAACTAATCAACTCTGCCTCATATGTCATCAGGTCTGACTATTTCAAGTCATTTGTGTAAAAACCTAATTATGCAGAGTATCTACACAGCAAAAATCAGCAAATGAAATTGAATATATAATCTAAATTACATGCCAAAAACAAATATCTCCCATGAGCTCAATCTCCTCCCTCTCATTGTTTCTCAGGTGTAATCTTCCTCCACTGAGTAATGGACATGAGAAAGATACAGGAAATAAAACAAGCCTTGTTACAGCCAACCCCAGCATCTTCATGCAAAGGTGAGTCTGGGTTGTACAGTACATGCAGTGGGTTTATGGAAATTACTTTAGGTAGGTGGATACTTTATTTGATCACTGGGGCTCAGCTTTCACATGGCATACATAATTCTACTAGTCTAAATAGATAAAACACATTAGGTTGGGCAACATTAGGTTACACTGGGTGGCAAAGTGTTCCATTCACCTAAGCACAGAGAAAAACATGGTTGGTGGTAGACGGAGTGTTGCAGTATTTGTTGCATTTAAAAGATTCTTATTGTCTGTCAGGGCAAAGCTGATTGCAGGTTTTAGACGTGTCATGTGGTGTTCATTGTTTTATCTGCTCACACACACACACAATCCACACTCTCAGCTCATCAACAAGCACTTCATGACAATACCATAGGCATGAAACTTTATTTCTCTGTCTCTGTAGGTACAAGTCGCTAAATGAGCGCAGAAAGCCTTTTGTGAATGATATGAAGCTGTATGGGGACGCTTTAATCGTTGTGCCTGCCTTCTCATTTTGGCAGAACATGGCCGTGTCCATGCGTGCCCTTTACTCACTGGAAGAAATTAACAGCAGTGGCCCACAAGCTATCTTCTTTAACCCGAGTTACCTGAAATCTCTGGCAGACTTTTGGCGAGGGCATGGAATTAAGGCAGTACGCCTTAGCAGTGGTATTATGATGGCCAGCTTGGCACTGGAGGTCTGCAGCAATGTCCATCTGTACGGTTTCTGGCCCTTTGAATTACACCCGTACACGCACCAGCAGATAACCAACCACTACTATGATAACAAACCAGTAAATAAGAAAATGCATGCGATGTCAGCTGAGTTTGAAGCCTTAATGGATCTCCATAACAAGGGTGTGATTCATCTGCACCTAGGGGAGTGCACAAATTAAACTACATTATATGATCAAACGTTTGTGGACACCTGACCATCACACCTAACCTCCACTCTTCTGAGAAGGCCTTCCATAGTGTGTGACTGAGGGATTTGTGCTCCTTTAGCCAGCATTAGTGAGGTCAGGCACCGATGTCAGTTGGGGATACCTGCACTTTAACTGTCTGTTGAACTGCTGTGACAATTGAATTTCCCCACTGTGGGATTAATAAAGTTTTATCTTATCTTATCTCTTATATTATCTTATGATATGTAACCACTTTATCACTCTGGTTATAGGGAACCTGATGTAACCCAATGCGATTATCTATATTCATACATAAACTGTTAGTCCTGGTCCAAAAACATGATTGTATATTTTTCATTCACAAATGCCAAATATTTAATTATCATTTAATTACTTTATCAGGGGTGTCCAATCATATCTACACAGGGCCAGTGTGGATGTAGGATTTTCTTCAATTCAAGCAGGAGTAATACCTTATCCTGTTGGCTTTTAAAATACTCTGAGGTGTGGCTTGTACATGGTTGGAATGGAAACTTGCACCTACACCAGGCCTTTCTGGATAAGATTGGACAAAATAACTAACAAATTAACTATGTTTCAAAACAACAATGATTTGGGGGTTTTTACACTATAGCAAAATTCTCTGGAAATTATCTGGTACAGAAATCACATTAAATTAATTGGGGTTAAATTGAATTAAAATTGAACTGTTGTTGTCTGATTTGATAAGCATTCAAAAGTAAAAAAAAAAAATAAAATAAATAAATAAAAATGGCCAAGAGAATATCCTGAGCTGAATAAAATGTGATTATTGATATTGAAGCTTTCTTCAAAAGCAAAAAAAAACATACCCCGTCTATAGTGCCGATCTGCATTTGTGACGCATTATAATCTGAATAATGTATTGTATAAGTAAATAGTGTTGATTTACCTATCCTACATTTTTTTTTTTTTAAATATCCACAAGATCAACCTAATAATGATTGGTGCAGTTTGTGAGAATAGGACATTTAATGAGTTAACAAAAGCTAAACCGGATAGTTCTTAGTATTACACGGTGGCACAGTGTAAAAATACTGCGGTTAAAATCCACTGAGCATTACTTGTTGGTAAAAAATAGAAGTGGTCATTCCCGAACTGCTTGTCAGTAGTGAACTCTAGTTATAAGACATAATAATAGCTCTTTGAGACGGAGAACCATTCTGTTTCACATAGAACTTTCAAGGGTTCCTCCAGAGTGATGACCAAAGTAGGTTAGATTTTAACAGCATAGATAGATAGATAGATAGATAGATAGATAGATAGATAGATAGATAGATAGATAGATAGATAGATAGATAGATAGATAGATAGATAGATAGATAGATAGATAGATAGATAGATAGATAGATAGATAGATAGATAGATAGATAGATAGATAGATAGATATGCAATAGTGAGAGTAACTGAGCAGACCCTGAATGTAATGGATGAGAGAGTTCTACATGTAATACCGTGATGTATATAGTAGATGAGCCTTAGCCTAGATCTCCCGAAGTATAGGCTCTGTATATATAGCTTGTAATATATGTATGGAATTTTATACAGTAAATTCTTACCTCGGCATATTGTGTGTGTAATTATTGAAGAGAGAAATGATTTAACCTACTTCTTATAGAGGACATAACATAGTCCTGTAACTGTAGCGTAATGAAGTGCAATTTAATGGATAATTAACAGTTCATTTTTTTTCTTCATTGTCAGTTCAGTCAATCGACTTAAACTGAAATATTAGAGATTTCCCTAGATGTGTAGAGTGAAGATGGCCTACGTATAAACTATGATATGGAAAGGGCTAGTAATAAATTTAAAAAAGTGTGAATATGTACCACTGAATGTAATGCTTATTTTGAAATGCACTGTAGTATGTTATGTGGGGCAATTTGTTGCTATTGCTATTGTTCACGAATGCACAGATTTGTATATTTTTCCTTTTGGGGTAAAAAAAAAAAAAAAAAAAAAAAAAAAAGGTATTTAATTAATTAATTAATACTGATGTCAAATGTTGACAGAAAATGCATCAACTGAAGTCGAGCCAGACACAGGATACAGTAAAAGTGAAAAAAATATATCAAATGAGGAAACAAGCAGAAGTCAGCCTTCAACAAACGTTGCACCCGAACATTATCAGGAAATTCATTGTGCTAAACAAATGGAGGAAGATGGAATTTAACAAATGCCAGATCAACTACTAGCCGAAAAGAAAACAGGTCATGCTATATCTAAGGTCACACCAGGGTTTACAATAAAACATAAGATAATGAATAGCCAGGATTTAAAATGAACCCCAATGCAAGTATGAGCAGCGTGAAACATGTTTTCCTGGTCTGTTTTGGTGAATTCACATGAAACGAGTTAACCCAGTTCTGTTTACCAGAGTGTTGTCAGTATGAAAAGCCCTTAGGAGTCTTTTAGAAGTCTTTTAAGAACAAAACTAGAAATTTTATTCTGGTTAGGACAAATGAAGAAAAAAATGTAATATATATACCGCTTGTTCTTGAACACATTTCCCAGTAATGTAAATAAACAGGCAGTTATTCATATTGGTGTGCTTTCCGTATAGAGAAGAAGAATCTGAGAATTACTTGCAGATAAATTACAGAATTATAGTGTCTTTAAGAAGTAGAACACAGGAAAGGGCGTGATCACCTTTGGCTTGTCTGCGACCACAAATATGTAATCTTTTATAAAACACTTCCTCTTGTGTTCTGTTGCTTTTGTATAATGCCATCTAGATTGTGATAGTTTTAAAATTTCCTAATAATAATAATAACACAATCCAGTACACAATAAACAGTTTTAAAATATATGCATGTTACATTTATTGAAGAAAAAAAATGATCTAACACCAACTGGCCCTGTATGGAAAAAAAGTAGAACTGTTCATTACCAAATAATGTGAAGGCTAGAAAAGCTTAACCAGCAGCAAACGATGCAGTGATCAAAATCAGTTCCAGAAAAGACGAGTTATTTAAATAAGTCAGTAACGCCCTGGAATTTCACAGTAAGACCAGCTAAATTGCTAAATTAGACTTGCAACAATGGTGGATCTTCCCAAAATTCCTCCAAGAGCACAACACCAACTCATCTGACCCAAGAACTCAGATGAACTCAAAGAACTGCAGGCTTTGTTCATGTCAGATAATGGCAGTGTTCATGATTCCCTCATGAGAAAGAATAATGATTGTGTCCATGGGAGAGTTGAAGGCAAAAAAAAACAACTTCTACTAACCAAAAGGACTTGTCTCACATTTGCCAAAATCACCTTGAAGTCCACCAGGTTAAGCACAATTAGTTTATGCAGCCAGAAAACAATCCTTAGTACAAAAGAAAGTCATCCACTGAGATGTTCAAGTCAAAGATCTGACTTAAGCCCCACTGAGAGGCTGTGACAGGGCTTTAAACAGGTAGGTCATGGCAAAAATATAGCATTTCTGTGAAGGACAGTGGGATGAAGTCCCTCAACAGCTATATCCGGTCATTTGATTGCAGTTGATGTTGAAGTTAAGTAAGTAAATTAAGGTTTGGGTTCAGAGGGCAAATGTTTCATTTAGTTGCTAGCATATAGTTGACCGTATAGTTGTTGCAAAACTAGGACTGATGTTTGCTGATGTTTTTCTGGTGTGTGAGTTCAATTGCTTTGCATGACAATTTGCAGGGTCAGGTCAAGTAGTCAAAAGCAAAGAAACTACAAAAACTTTTCTTTTTTTTTTAATATCTGCCTATTTTCTCCTCCATAAAAATAGTTACACTACGAGATTGTAGATAAAAAAAAATCTTGTTATTATAAAAGTGTGAAGATAAACGTCTCTGTAGCTTCAGTTATGCTACTCCTCAGCACAACATGAAACAGAGTTCAATAACAGCCTGTCTTTACGCTCTGTCTTCAGAGCCACGTTCCCTCGTAGCATTAATGTTCCCCTGCAACATTGGATTAAAAGCTTTAACTGCAGTTTTTACCCGAAGCATAACCAGACATGAAAAGGCTACAGCTTTATTCTGGTTAGGACGCGTGCACAAGAGGATCACATTTCAGTTCAGGCCTGTAGTTTCAGAAGTATACATAGACAAAAAATACTGCTCATGCGATTTTTTTTACTACATTTACATTTCGCCCTTATCCAGAGCGACGTACAAAAGTGCTTTAAGGTCTCCATGAATGAACACATTAACACTCGTTCAATAGGTCACAGACTTGGGATACTATCAGCTTATAAGCTGTTTAGAGAATTATTTTCTTTTCTTTTTAATAAATACATATAACAGGGAAAAATAACAGCTAGTTTAAGTGTTTCAGGAAGAGGTCTTCATCCATCGTTTGAAGACGGTCAGTGATTCAGCTGCATGGACGTCTAGAGAAAGTTCCACCACCTCGGTGTCAGAACAGAGAATAGTCCTGATGTATACCTACCTCTTACCCTGAGAGATGGTGGAACCAGTCGAGCAGTGCAAGTAGATGTGAGGGAGTGAGGTGCAGTAAGAGGAGTAATAAGAGCTTGGAGGTAAGAGGGAGCTGGTCCATTCTTGGCTTTGTAGGGAAGTATCAGTGTTTTGAATCAGATGTGCTTAGCTACTGGAGTGCAGCAGTGAAGTGGTGTGTGAGAACTTAGGCAGGTTGAAACAAAGTCGTGCAGGTGAATTTTGGAATTTTTTTCTAGACCATCACACACATTTTACAGTACTGATGTGAGAATTATGAACAATTAAGAAAGTGGCAGAAGAATAAAAACAGTTGCCAACTGTTAACTTTAATCAATTTATTTTGTATAATGGAGGACTATATTTAGAATGAAAGAGAAAACGAGATTATTTTTTCGCTTTGGTTTCATCATCTTTGGACAGGTTCTTGATCATCTCTTCCTTCTTGGCCTGAAGTCTTTCCTCTCGACGTTTGCGGGCCTCTCTCGTCTTCGAGCGACGAGCTTCTGCTTGGTGACTAAAGGAAGAAGGGATGAGAAAGAAGCTATAAAAATATACCAACAAAAATGCTGTACTATTTTAGAAAAGGTAGAATCTGGTGGACCTTGTGTACAATATTAACGTGTCCTGGAGCATTGTATATTATTAAAAAGTGCTTTAAATAGTATTACTACCTATGGCTACATTCACTAGATCCAACATATGAAATAACTATGTTTTATAATAAAATAAGAATTAAATATAATCTAAATTATTTACAGTAAAAAAGTTTTGATTCTACATCATTGTGTAACTACTGTAAAAGATGTGAGCAAAGTCTAAACAATGAAGTGTTTAAAGTCAAGCTTTAATGTTTGTGAAAATGCAAACCACTAGGAGCAACAAATGTCTGAAGTAGCACCGCAGGATGTGATTGTGATCCACACTTACGCCAGGAGATTCTTGCGAGCCTGGTCGGCTTTGAGCTTGTGAATATGTTCCATCAAAATCCGCTTGTTCTTGAACACATTTCCCTTCACCTTCAGGTATAGTATGTGGTACCTGAAAGAGGAAACAGACAGTTATTCATATTAGTGTGTTTTCACATCATAGAAAAGAAGAATCAGTGAATTTACTTGCACGTCAATTACAACTTTGGCTTGTCTGCGGCCACAATCATGATGTAAAGCTTTTACAAAACACTGCCTCTTGTTGCTACAATGCCATGCAAAATTATGTGCTCCCTTCTAGATTGTGATAGTTTTAACATTTCCAAATAATAATAACACCACCACCATAAACAGTTTTAAAATACACTATATTGCCAAAAGTATTCACTCACCTGCCTTGACTCGCATATGAACTTAAGTGACATCCCATTCCAAATCCATATGGTTCAATATGATGTCGGTCCACCCTTTGCAGCTATAACAGCTTCAACTCTTCTGGGAAGGCTGTCCACAAGGTTTAGGAGTGTGTTTATGGGAATTTTTGACCATTCTTCCAGAAGCGCATTTGTGAGGTCACACACTGATGTTGGACGAGAAGGCCTGGCTCTCAGTCTCCGCTCTAATTCATCCCAAAGGTGTTCTATCAGGTTGAGGTCAGGACTCTGTGCAGGCCAGTCAAGTTTATCCACACCAGACTTTGTCATCCATGTCTCCAAACTGTTCCCACAAAGTTGGGAGCATGGAATTGTCCAAAATGTGTTGGTATGCTGAAGCATTCAGAGTTCCTTTCACTGGAACTAAGGGGCTAAGCCCAGCTCCTGAAAAACAACCCCACACCATAATCCCCCCGCCACCAAACTTTACACTTGGCACAATGCAGTCAGACAAGTACCGTTCTCCTGGCAACCACCAAACCCAGACTCGTCCATCAGATTGTCAGATGGAGAAGCGCGATTCGTCACTCCAGAGAACGCGTCTCCACTGCTCTAGAGTCCAGTGGCGGCGTGCTTTACACCACTGCATCCGACGCTTTGCATTGCACTTGGTGATGTATGGCTTGGATGCAGCTGCTCGGCCATGGAAACCCATTCCATGAAGCTCTCTGCGCACTGTTCTTGAGCTAATCTGAAGGCCACATGAAGTTTGGAGGTCTGTAGCGATTGACTCTGCAGAAAGTTGGCGACCTCTTCGCACTATGCGCCTCAGCATCCGCTGACCCCGCTCCGTCAGTTTACGTGGCCTACCACTTCGTGGCTGAGTTGCTGTCGTTCCCAAACACTTCCACGTTCTTATAATACAGCTGACAGTTGACTGTGGAATATTTAGGAGCGAGGAAATTTCACGACTGGATTTGTTGCACAGGTGGCATCCTATCACAGTTCCACGCTGGAATTCACTGAGCTCCTGAGAGCGACCCATTCTTTCACAAATGTTTGTAAAAACAGTCTGCATGCCTAGGTGCTTGATTTTATACACCTGTGGCCATGGAAGTGATTGGAACACCTGATTCTGATTATTTGGATGGGTGAGCAAATACTTTTGGCAATATAGTGTATATGTAAGTTACATTTATTGAAGAAAAAAATTATCTAACGTCAAAGGAAGTACACTTCTTGTTATTCAGTAGAACTGTTCATTACCAAACAGTGTGAAGGCTAGAAAGGTTTAACCAGCAGCACACGATGCAGTGATCAAAATCAGTTCCAGAAAAGACGATTTATTTAAATAAGTCAGTAATGCTCTGGAATTTCACAGTAAGACCAGCTAAATTGCTATTAGACTTGCAACAATGGTGGATCTTCCCAAAATTCCTCCAAGAGCACAACGCCAACTCATCTGACCCAAGAACTCAGATGAACTCAAAGAACTGCAGGCTTTGTTCATGTCAGATAATGGCAGTGTTCATGATTCCCTCATGAGAAAGAGTAAAGATTGTATATCCATGGGAGTGTTGAAGGCAAAAAAAAACTACTACTAACCATAAGGACTTGTCTCACATTTGCCAAAATCACCTTGAAGACCACCAGGTTAAGCACAATTGGTTTATGCAGCAAGTAAACGATCCTTAGTACAAGAAAAAGTCCACCACTGAGATGCTCAAGTCAAAGCTGTGGCAGGGCTTTAAACAGGTAGGTCATGGTCAAAAGCCATCCAATGTGACAAACACATAGCATTTCTGTGAAGGACAGTGGGCTGAAATCCCTCAACAGCTATATTGTTTGCAATTGCTGTTGAAGTTAAGTAAGAAGTAAATTAAGGTTTAGGTTCAGAGGGAAAATGGTTCATATAGTTGCTGCATGACCATATAGTTGTTGCAAAACGTTTCCTGTTGTTTTTCTGGTCTTACGTTACATTTTGTATGAAGAACTTAAAGCACTTAGTGGTAAAACCAGAAAAGTTTTGAGTTCAAATGCTTTTTCATGACAAGTCAAAAGCAAAGAAACTACAACATGTTTCATCTATCTTTTTTTTTTTTTTGCCTATTTTCTCCTCCATAAAAATAGTTACACTACGAGATTGTAGATAAAAAAAAATCTTATTATGAAAGCGTGAAGATAAACATTTCTGTACACTAGCTTCAATTATTCTACTCCTCAGCACAACATGAAACAGAGTTCAGAAACTGCCTGTCTTTACACTCTGTCTTCAGAGCCACGTTCCCTCGTAGCTTTAATGTTCCCCTGAAAAACCAACTGCTTTTGCGTTTTGTCTGCCATCTAGCGG
This sequence comes from Hemibagrus wyckioides, assembly GCF_019097595.1. Lineage (NCBI taxonomy): Eukaryota > Metazoa > Chordata > Actinopteri > Siluriformes > Bagridae > Hemibagrus > Hemibagrus wyckioides. Next base: position 7,509,247 of record NC_080711.1, read on the forward strand.
CAGGAATAATTATATGCATGATATGGTACCACATAAAAAGCTTAAGGATAGATTGCTTGACATAAATGACCTTAGACATTCTCAAAAGTAGCATGAACTCTAGGTTAGAACAATACTCTGTGTAATTATATGGCGGCATAAAAATAACCACATTATTATTATTATTATTGTCATACACCTCTTCAGAACATTACCAAAACAAGCAACAAGAAATTATCTTTTCCTAATATGTGTATTTTCTTTTCTTTATTTAAAAAAATATATATATTTAACTTTTTTTGTGTGTGTGTCAGTAAAATGGTCAACTTTAATGGAAAAAGGTGTTCTCTTCAGGAGAAGCAAAGAGTGACCATTCTCCACTGAACATCGATGGGTCCATCGTGGAGATCGTCAAGAGCACCAAATTCCTTGGCGTTCACCTGGCAGAGGACCTCACCTGGTCACTCAGCACCAGCTCCATCACCACAAAAGCCCAGCAGCATCTCTACTTCCGGCATCTTCCACCTCCCATCCTGACCACCTTCTACAGAGGGACCATCGAGAGCATCCTGAGCAGCTGCATCACTGCCTGGTTTGGGAATTGCACCGTCTCGGACCGCAAGACCCTTCATCAGGGGATAGTGAGGACAGCTGAGAAGATCATCGGAGTCTCTCTTCCCTCCATTACAGACATTTACTCCACACGCTGCATCCGCCAAGCTAACATCATTGTGGATGATCCCACACACCCCTCACACACACTCTTCACCCTTCTGCCATCTGGAAAGAGGTACCGAAGCATTCGGACCCACACAACCAGACTGTTAAACAGTGTCTTCCCTCAGGCAATCAGGTATCTCAACAGAGGACTGAACTGAGCTGGACACACACACACACACATACACAAACACACATACAACCAATATCTGATCTCAGCAGAGAAACCGTACTGTGCTGGACACGGACACACGCACAAAATAGAAAACAAAACTGAGAACTGTGTTCCAAGAGAACTGAACTGTGCTGGACACAGACACACACATTGTCCTGTTTGCACGCATATGTCACTTTACATTACACTTTATATTGATCCTGTTTACATGTTAACTTTAATATTTGCACTCACTATTCTTTTGCACAGAGTCGGTCTACATGTCTGTCTGCACTGTCGTGTCTTGTCATCCTGTGCACTTCTGTTGTATGTCTAGTTTTTCTTGCACCTTAAGTATAGTTTAGTTTTATCTCTATGTTTAGCTCTATGTTTGTCTGCGTCACTGTACTTTGTCTTTGTTGTGTGTAGCACCTCTGGTTTAGGAAGAACGTTGTTTCACCTCACTCTGTACTGCATCAGCTATATACGGCTGAAGTGACAATAAAGCTTCTTTGACTTTTTTCTCATTTATAACAGAAAGGCTATTCAAGAATTTCACATAATACACGACTTGAAAAAGATTAAATAAAAAAAATTTATTAAACTTTATCCTTCTTTACTCCAGTAAAATGTTAGTCAATTCAGACCCAGACTGGTAAATGAAAACCTACACAGTCTTTTTAAAGAAATCAACAGCCAAGTCAGATCAATTTTAACTTAACTACACAGAACTAAAAAATACCCGTTTGTGTTTAAGGTCTCGGTTCTCTTTAATTATGAACCCTCTTTAGTCACAAAGTTAAAAAGGGACAAAGAACAGACTCACATGTGTCTGTCGATCTTCTTTCCCTCTCTGTAGCGCGTGAGCAGCCGGCGCAGAATTCGCATCCGTCTCATCCAGCACAGCTTCTCTGGCATGCGAGCGTTTGCTGTGCCCTTCCTCTTACCTATTCATTACACATCATCTCAGCCTTATACGTATACAATTTCACACAGAGACTCAATGTAGAGAACAACATCTGGGTTGAACGGGGAATTTCCTCAACTGTTAGAATACATGTGTTTTTGTTTTTTTTTCTGGGCAGTTGTATCTGAGAGAGTTACAAATTTATCAACATCTGCACCATATGGTCACCCTGATCTGCTTTCAGTTCCTGGCAGCACATGTCCTAACATGCCTCACCTGAACTTGCGTGCATTGTCCACTAGATGGAGACATTGTACTCTGTCACTTAATTAAAGAAAAGATTTAGTAGTTTGATTAAATGTATGAGAGAACTAGGTTACTATAAATATTACAGAATTGCTGATTCTTATGACACAGTGGAGGTACATTTAATATTGAATTGTATTTGGAGTATCTGGTATATACTTCCTGCATTTTCCCAATTCGTTGAGGATTATCAATATGAAGTAAATCTACAAAACAGATATTAAAGTTATGTTAACATGAAAGTATTTAACAACATCTTGGCTTACCAATGCCTGTGTGGCGGCCCTTCCTCCGAGCCAGTGTGTTCTTGCGACAGCGGGCATGAGAGTGAACAGTTACAGGCTTTTTAATGATCAGACCATCCTTCAACAGCTTACGAATCTGCTGCCCTGAAAGAAGAGACATGGCGGTTAAGCTAAACAACTTATCCTCAATTAGCTGTGAGGATATCCATCCACTAATAGAGTGTTTGAATTTAGACGACTTTAAAAAGGTCTGACTTGCTTACTGGAGTTCGCGTTGGCAATTTCATTGGTCTCATTTGGGTCCAACCACACTTTCTTTTTGCCACAGCGTAAGACATTGGATGCCAGCCTCTTTTGAAGCCTGAGCATACTGGAGAAAGAAACATGAATAAGTGTTTAAGATAAATAAGACTTTCTTCAAAATTCTATATTAGTACCAATCAGAGCCATAGACATCTTGAAAACTTTCCAGAAGCTGGACCCATAATAGTGTGGTGCTGGAAGACTCAGTGGTCTTGTGAATTCTCTTACAATATTTTAAACCAAAATTGATTGCCTCTGCTGAAAGATAAAGACTTGGTAGAACAGGAATATACCTGATAATAACCCAAACATCCAGACTCCCCAGTTCAATCCAGAGTTTACTGTATGCCTGTATGAGTTTCACACGTTCTCCCTGTGCCTTTGCAGATTTTTTTCTTCCAGATTCTCTGGATCACACTTACCTCTCAAAAAAAAAAAAAAAAGCCAGTAGGTGTATAAGTGACTAATTTGCCCTTAGGTATGAACGTGTGTGTAAGGTACGCTGTAATGCACTGCCAACACATCCAGGAAGTGTCACCCGCCTTACTCCCACAATAATCCAACTCAACCCTGCCCAGGATTAATGCTCCGACTGAAGATGAATCGATGAATATTTACAAGAACCCAAGAATTTAAAGGAAGCTTTAATGAAGAAAATGGGGTCCAATATCCTTCACAAGGGTCTCTAAATGTGTTACAGGAAGGTTTTCGGTGCTGTTATTTCCTTAAAAGAGATACATCATAGAATAATTTGGACACCACTAGATATTAAACCACCTAATTTTTTTTTCACGTCCCTTATGTTTAAGCTCAAATGATCATTTGCTATATAAGACATGAGAGTAATAAACTGAGATTTGCACAGGACTCATAAACACGCAGTTTTTGCACACCAACTAGGTCTGTAACCTTAAACACTTGTTTTGCACATTACTTATCTTGTTTTTCATCTAATTCTCCATATTTATTCCTTAAATCTCTGTATTTAGTATTTTTCTGCTATATTTTGTTAAACTGTGTAATATTTTGTTATCTGATATATTTTTCTGTGATATTTTCGTACTCTAATTTGGGTATTTTAGTATTTTTGTTATATTCCGTCCTATTTTATCTGTTACCTGTGTTTGTGGATACTGCTGGAAACTGTGAATTTCCCTTTGGGATGAATAAACTATCTCTCCCTCTCTCTCTCTCTCTCTCTCTCTCTATCTCTATCTATCTATCTATACCAATGATGTCAATACCCTGAGTTAGCCATCAGGTTGATGTTGTTTTTGTTGTTTTCTTTGTACCTTGATCGTGTATGCCTATGAATTGTGTTTTTCTCATGTCTCTTGATCAAGGCCTGATTCTTTTATTCTCTAGTTTTGTGTTATCTTGTATTTCCATTAAAACACAATGTATGCAGATTTTGTTATGCAGCCAATAAAAGATTTTAGATTCACGTGTATACAATTCAGGGAGAAACCTGATGTTACAATTTGATATTGAAACATTTTTATTAAAAGAAACTAAGGCTACTATCTTAAAGAATTACGCAGTGTAGCAACTGACTTCCTAACAAAATGGCGATGTTGTAGAGGCTACACTGCGTGAACGCGTAGAATTCTCGTATACACAATATTTAAGAGGCTATTCCTAAAACAGCCGAGTGTTTACACTATTGCACACGCTGCTTTCTGTGATTTAACGCCAAACAAATCCTACAAAACAATCAATATTCTCACCTCATGGCTTCAGAATAAGAGCAAAACTGTAAACACCAACAATTTCCTTGAGTAACTTAGACTGTACCATTACCGGAGGTAGGGATTAAAAATAAAATGCTTTTGCTTTTAAAACATGGGTTCTTGTAATAATAAAAAAAAAACTGCTTATCTATTTAAATTGTAATATTTCATTCTAAGTGAATAAATTTCAAATAACATTAATAATAAGAGCCGTATATTCTGTTTAACACCCCCCAAGCAAACAATGAATGGTGTAAACGTTTGATGCAAGCATCATGGGAAAGCGAGTTTAATACAGGGAGCGCACTTACGCTTGCTCTGCTCGGTAAGTGTGTGTTGTGTGTGTGTGTGTGTGTGTGATGGCTTTCACAGATTTTGACTCTCATTAATTAACAAACAAAGATCCGTGTTCATTACTTCTATCTCAAAGTCAAAGAAGCTTTATTGTCACTTCATATGCCATATATAGCGTATGCAGTACACAGTGAAGTGAATCCTCCTAGACCAGAGGTGCTACACAGAACTAAAAAACTAAAAAAAGTGCAGGTGACGAGGACAACAATCTGCTATTCATTTATCCTTAGTAACCGACTGGTTGGGGCGGTAGTGATATAAATTAGAATACCAAATATATTTGCTTGAAAATAATATAGGAGGTGAAAACAAATAACAAGGCATTAAATAAACAATTTCATTACCATACCAGTTATAAGGGAACCCAGAGGACATGTACTGCATTTTGCAGACACCCTTATCCAGAGCAACTTAGAATTTATCTAATTTTTTTTTTTTTTCAACTGAATTGTAAGGGCTTTGCTCAAGGGCCCAGCAGTGGCAGCTTGGTGGGTCTGGCAACCTTCAAACTCACAACCTTCTGATCAGTAGCCCAACACCTTAAACACAAACCATATGCTCTCTATGAAAGGAATTCACAGAAAGTACACACATTTCTGCCATCTTTCCAGAATTTCCGCCAGTAACGTTTTATAAATGGTTGCTTTAGGCCACGCCCACTTCATATGCATTGTGATCTGTGGCATGATTATTGGTGCCAGAGAGGGTTTGTGTGAATATTTACGTAACTGCTGCACACATAGGATTGTCATGTAGTCTATAGACTTTACACAGAATGATGGAGGGGGAAAAAACATCCAGTGAGAGGCATTTCAGTGGCTTTGTTAATGAAAAAGGTCAGAGGACTGGCCAGAGCTGGTGTAAAGGCTCCAGTAACAATGGCCACTGTTTGCAACCGTGGTGAGCAGAAAAGCATCAGAGAGTGCAGGATATTTCAAACCTTTGCGCACATCAGGGTTTACTCCCGTTATCCAAGGAAAAAAAAAAGCCGAGGCGATGTTTGGTTACTAACAACCAACTTGGGTTGTTTGATATGAACGTTAGCTTATCTAAAGCTGAATGCATGACTGCCTGATTCGATTTAACGTGTGAAATGTACAAAAAACGAATATTTATATGACCCAATAATCGGTTTCTCCATGAGCGTTCCCACTACGCCGGTAAATCTGCTCCACAGTGTGCATGTAGGGATGGAGGAGCATCTTGATTACAGCTAACCTCTGTGAGAACGCGTCTGATTGATTGACAGGAGGAGAATGGACGGGGCGTGGCCAGTCCGCCTAACAACGGCAGGCTCGAGCTCCGAGAGTGTACTGACCGCGCGCAGGAAGAGCGATACGGTCGTTATAGCTACCTAAGCCAGTGTAACGGTTGATTCTGAAGACCAACATGTTTTGACAATGAATAAAAGCAAGGCAACGTAGCGCACTGCAAACGAAACAGTAGACACCGTTCTTTAGACGCGAAAATCAATGGTACAGAAAGGGATGTCCAGGACGCCTTCCACCTCGACACAGGAAATCCAGATGGACATGTTCGACCACCACGGCTCGCACGCGCAGGTAAGGAGGAAACGGCGGCTGAATAAAACGGGGAGAAAACACTTAACACCTGCTGCGTGCACACAAAGACTCCACTTTATATCTTTAAAATAGGATTCATGTTATTTACTAGCAAATTTGCTGTTATAGCCGAGAACATCGGTAGATATTGGTAGTCTCAGGCACTGTGTGTTTTCAAAGGAAATTTAACTACATTGTGTGCCATACCTAATATTAACCACAACTCAAATCTGGCTAAAGTGTTGGAAAATGAATATAAAGATGCTTAGAATGGGGTTGCAATATTTATAATCCTAGTTATGGAGATTTTTTTTTCTTATTTCTTTTCGGGTTCCTGTTGCATAACCCGTTATATAAACCAATAAGGATTGGGGGGGATCTTAATAACCTGTATTTTTGTTCATTTTCTTCACTTTAATTTGCTTTTGACAATACACGACTATTGTATGCAGGCTGATAGTCTAAACCTTATCATCTAAGCTAAAGTCAACGGTATGGCGTTGCTTTTTGTTATCTGAATCTTCACAATCTACTTTTTTTTTCCTTTGACAATTCTCCACTTTTTCATATTGTAATGGTCATTTAGACATTCCGGTCGCGTTCTAGACAGAGGAATGATGTCATTCATTATTTCGGCTTCATTTCTTTATAACCACGCCCACGTGCACCGGAAAGCGTAGTTGTGTACACACGCGCATACACACGCGCGCGCGCGCACGCACACACACACACACACACGTCACTTAGACAGACTGTTAACATCAGAAACTGATTATTTTACCTGCCGTCCCAAATCTGACTTACTGAACTTTCTGACATAGAAAAGCAGCAATTCTATAGAACCACCTAATAAAAATCTACTACTGTATAATCCTCTGAAAGTTTCAATAGCAGCCATTGTCTGTATCTTAAAGATCATGGCGCAAGCACAAAAAATATTTTCCATGTCCATTGATGTAGGCAGATAATTAGGATCGATGCACAGATTATTATTACCAACTGAAATTAAAATCACTATTTAAAAAAAGAGAGAGATTTATTTAGTATAATTAGAATTTAAAACCGGATTCGTATAATTCATATTTTTACAATGATGTGTAAATAATATGCCATTAGCCTGTAACTCATAGCCTGTTCACATATTGATCATAGGCTACTAATTTGAATTGTATTCAATAATATTATATCATAGCAGATCCAGAGGTATCATCAAATACTGAATCGTTACCGTATGAACTAAAAAAGCCTGTCATATTGTAACAGACTGAATTGTTGACTAAAGAATCGACATTGTAATGCGCCACGAGGTATACACCCATACAAGGCAGTAAGCTATGTTAGTGGACATGACTGGCAGTCTGAAAAACATATGACAAATATATTTTTTTTGTTCTTATCTGTCAGTGAGATTTTATGTAGACAAATTAGTGTTAGGGACCCCGAGATGAATGCAAAGAGTGCAAAGAGTTTCATTTTCAAGAGTCCGAAATATACGGCTGTTTAAAAGTACCAGGATCAAATGAAGGCACGAATGAGAAAACAGACAAAAGGTCAGTGAAGACTATGGACAAAATGGAAGAAAGACTAATTCAATTCAAAATGTTTTTCGAAAGCATTTTAGTTGCACTTTGGAAAAAGGAATTTTTTCCATTTAAACCCTCCTCTCAATCCACACCAGCTCAGTGAGACACATGACTCACACGCGGCTTCATCCACCTCCTTGTGCCTATTTCATTTCCAGTTGCACGAGGGACTCCCTAGAGATTCATTCAAATCATAAAATCCCACTTTCTCTTTGTTAACTCATTATTTAAATAAATAATATCTTCATAAACTACAGCAATGTTTTGATTGTGCTGCCTCTACATGCAGAGCAAAGTGTTTGTATGGTAATGACTTGATAATGAATACTTGTTCCTCCAAAATGGCTAACCAGAATATGCATAAATATGCCACGCAGATCTTGTGTTCTATATCACAGATTCTATTTCAACTGTGCAACCACACAGATGTATTTTTAATCACAAAAAGGAGTAAAAAATATGTTTAGTTGTTATAACTGTATTTTCTTTTTAAGTTGAATCAGCGTATAGTTTAGCTTTAATGTTTCGTCACTATGTCTCATGTCTTTGATGGCAATAAAGTCGTTTGCTGTTGTTAGAAATATCCTGATTGTGATTAGATTTGTGAGTAATGATACATCAACATTTCACAATTGGATTTTTGGGAATGTAATTCACATCGTTTGTATTTATAAAAAGTAGCCTATTTCAGTCATATTGTCATTTTTAAAAATCCTGTTAAAAATCTAGACTCAGATCTGTGTGAGGGAGAATTTATGTACATCCAGGTAGACAGGGCACACAAACGTAATCCAAAACTCAGAGCGGCTAAACAGGAAAGAGCGAAAACAAAAGCGGTAAAGCATGAGACAACAAACCAGAAAGATTAGCCTAGTGGATGAGTGTACATCAAAGGGTCTAAATATGTTATTGGCAATCAGAGCTTAGCAATGGCAAGATTTCGTATTTTGTGTGCTAATCTAATAAATGCTGAAAACAAGGAAGTGGTCCAGAATTAGAGCTGTGCTAATTTTCTGGATGTTGCTCTAATGACAGGGAGGTGTCCTGGGCTGGTGGTACTCATTATCCATTCACTGATGTCAGGAACCTCGATTGGTTCTCCAGACCATGAAACTAGTTTTGAGTTTGCTACCCCAAAATGTTCTGGGATGAAGTGAGATCTGGAGAAAATGGGTGAGGGAATGTTGAGTGTATTCCCACTCCAGTCTTGCTTCTTTTTTTTCTGTAGTACTGTTTCAGGATTACCTGGTTCAAGCATTCTACCTTACCATTTGTCTGTATATGACACCCTTTCATTGATGCTTAACTGTTGGTAGAAGGCTTTCCAGACATGCAAAGTGAACTTAATGTATTGAACAGGCTATTTTCTTTCAGCACAGAAAAGAAACCAGCTGAAAATAGCTTCTGCTGTTTCTGGGGCCATAGGGAGTTATGGGATAGAGGCATGAGATAACAAGTCTTCAGAAAAATGATGGGGATAAATATAGTTTAGATTCCTCTGGGTACAGGCAGATTAGTAATTAAATCTTTTGCAATGTGTGATCGAGAGAGGTGAGGTATGGATAATGGCTCTACCTGTTGACAGATCCCAGGATGTTCTTGATCATGCACTTTCTTAACAATCTTGCTGTGTGACACTGTCAAGCATTAAGGGTCATCATAACCCATCCAAAAGTTGTTCTCATATTATGAGGACCTGACACTGCTTGAGAAGTACAAATGTTCACCAATATCAGTGCTTCCTTTATAATATGTTCCATAGCCTGAGTCTCAGGTACTGCAGATAGGCTTTGGTATCTTTGGATCTTTGATCAAAGTAGATTAGAAAATTTCCTGGGAGATTTTGAATGCTGTATCTCCTATTGTGCCAAGTGAGAAAAGGTGCGTTCATTTCTGAAGGTCTAAAGAACTGAAATTAATGCAACCAAAATTCCAACAAGCCATAAATCAAAATTTGATTATAGACAATGTTCTTATTCTTATGCTTTCTGCCTCTCAAGTGCTGTTTCTCTGATTAGTTCTCTGGCTACCCCGTTTTCAGTACATAAGCTCATAATTCAGTGATGTCCCTGATTGTTAGATCCATATTTATGCCTCAAATGTTATATAATGCTCTGTGTGTGTTTTGAGAGGTGCTCCATCTGAATCATTTCTATACATAGATATGAGGAGGAGGTGGTAGAAACTATAAAGCTGGTTGTGTTAATGTGTGCGTGCAGTTGTGCATGTCTGTGTATTAGTGAGTGTGTAGTGAAGTAGGCTGGATTAGGTGTATGTGTGTGGTGTGTGATTGCCAGTATTGGTACAGTGATGGGTTCGTAATCATCAGAAGCTCCATAGTCTGATGATAGAATCATAAGTGCTCTTGCGTATGAGCCATGATATAAAAGATTAGAAAATGGGACACTGCGCATATTTTCTCTGCCTACACCTCAATGTCCCATTTACGAACATACAGAAATTATGTTCCAGTGTTTACCACATACAGAAGTCTATGAACAATGTTCATGCACGTTTGTGTTGTTTGTTGTATGGGAGTTGGAACAGTTTGCATGGGTCCAAAGGAACACTGTTTATTGTAACAGAATTGTGTAGGATTCTCATCTCTCCTCTCATTTTTTCGTGTCCTCTCCATCTGTGCCCTCTCTACTCCTCTCTACTTTTCTTGTACTCTCAATCTGTCTTCTCCCCTCCTTGCTTCCAGTCTCCTATCAATTTCTTTAGCCTCTTCTCCTCTTCTTTTTTCTCCTCTCCTCTCCTCTCCTCTCCTCTCCTCTCCTCTCCTCTCCTCTCCTCTCCTCTCCTTCCCTCTCCTCTCCTCTCCTCTCCTTCTCTCTCCTCTCCTCTCCTCTCCTTCCCTCTCCTCTCCTCTCCTTCTCTCTCCTCTCCTCTCCTCTCCTCTTCTATTCTCTCATCTCCACTCCATTTCTATTGCCTCGCCTCTTTCTTTGTCATCTCCTTTACTCTCCTCCTCCTCCAATCTCTTTTAAGCTTCTTCTGACTCTTCTTCAATCCTACTCTCTCCTCTTTTCTTCTGTTCTCTCATCCGGTCTCTAATTGATCCCTTTTGTCTGCTTTTGTCTTCTGTTCTCTCATCTCCTCGTCTTTTTCTTGATTCTCTTCTTTTGTTTTCTATTTTCTTTTCCCTTCTCTATTGTCTTCTCTTCTCTTTGTTTCACAATATAACTTTTTAAATAAGTTCCCCATCACTCCACATCTCCCTTTCCCAGTTATCCAATTAGCCTCAGTGGGTGTTTGTCAACAGGAAGTCTCCTATTGCTATAGTGACAAATCCCTCCTCCTTCTCTTGACATTTGGTTGGCCTTTTCTCCCATCTGATCTCCATGTGCATATGCAGCACCCATCTCCACCCATCCTGCATTAGGAACATGGCATACCATGCAACTCATAACAAATTCCTACTTAATGAGAAATAAGCACACGTTTTGCTGTAGCTATAACATCATCGGGTGAATGAGGATAAACAGGAATTTTCAGATCATCTCAACAGGAACCTTCTTATTTTGTGAAAGCAGGGAAAGTAATAAGGGAAAAATGTAGGAATATAAGAATATTAATAAGGAAATAAATTTCATACTCCATTGTATTTTGCTTCCATGGCTCATAACTAATTTTGCTATTAAAAGGGAAAAGGGGGATGGGAAAGGTCAAGCTTGTTTTCTCTAATGTCTAGTAAGTGTGCTCATTGCATCTGTAAGATGTTCTGCACTTGCTTAAGGGTGATTTAACAAGAGGACTTAATGGAGACTGATATTAGTTTTTCATTCTAATTTAGTGATTACTGGTCTTTTATTCTGTATTTTTACCACTTTTTATATAAATACTACTTGTCATTCATTCCAAGATGTGCAAAAGCAAGCCAGAAGGTGTGGGAGTGTGTCAGAAGGAAGAGAAAGAACAATGGTGTAATTGTTCTATTATGAAGTGATTTGTTTTTGTGTGTGTGTGTGTGTCAGTGAGAGAGAGAGAGAGAAAGAAAGAGAGAGAGAGAGATGCAGAGAAAGAGATGCTACAGTACTGTCTGTTCCATAAAGGTCTTTTATTGCCACCAAACCCAATTAGCCTTTCTCAGGTCTCCATGGTGACAGAGTCTTAGCATTTGCAAACGCTGCACATGGCTTCATCAAGGGCCAGCAGGTCATTGGCCACAGTTCAGGCCAATCAGATTAGAGGGTCCCACAGTGCACTGGCAGACATAAGTAATCACAGGTAATCATATCTGGACATGGAGACAGGACATGGAGTGTAGACTGTGCTTTTGCATGTGTTTGTGTGTTTGACTGTTAAGGTATCATTTCTGACTTCCACCATTTCTCTTTCTTCTAACATTGTGTCTCAGGGGAAATATGCAAAGAGGAAGAGTCGTTTTAAGCGATCTGATGGCAGCACCTCATCTGACACAACTTCAAACAGCTTTGTCCGGCAGGTAAGTTTACAAACTCTCCACACCGGATCTTGCCCACACAAGCAATCAGGTCAAAAAATAATACAAATCTGATTTTTTAATCGCTAAACAGCACTAGGTGCGGTTATGTTGCTTTGGGTGTGTGTGGAATCAGTGTGACCTATTCATTCACATATGTGAACAGAAGAAAAACACTTGTCATGGGTGTTCCCTACAAACATCATAATCAGAGGTTATCCTAATATCTATTTATAAGAGCTATAACTAATTCATTAGAGATGTAGAATGTTGATCTGGAAATCATAAAGATTGTTCTGTATCCATCCCAGGGATCATATGTACTCAGTATGGTGGTAGTGAACATCCATTTAACACACTTACTAATGTTTGACTTAGAATATACAGTTGTAGAAGAGTAATGATTTATAATCCCACTATCCCGTGACCCACTATCCTGTGAAAAGGCTGGGTTCCTTTTTGAGTTTGCTTGCTCTCCTCATGTTGTCTCAGTGAATTTTCATTGCCACTGTCACTATGGCTTGCTCATTAATCATCTACTCACCATGCACTTCATTAGGAACACCTGTACACCAGCTCGTTCATGCTGTTATCTACTAAGCCAATTATGTGACAGCAGAGCAATGCAAAAATCATGCAGATACAGGTCATGATCATCAGAAGGGAAAAATCAATCAAACATTAGAATAGGGAAAAAGTGTGATCTCTGTAATCATGTAGCCACTTTAACCATGGTTGTTGGTGCCAGATGGGCCAACAAACATGTCGATGCTGAAGGCTGTTTTTGGCTTTGCTTATGGGGTTACTTGCCAATATCCTTTGGTGAGATCTAGCATGTATATGAAATGGCTGCTTCACCAGTTTGTCCACCGAATATTGTTGATAGCTGTTAAAATCCGATACCTGTTTCAGACTGGACCGGGACTAGCAGACTCCTCCATCCTTTGTGGTCACCACCACAAACTAATCCACAAGCTCTGTCAGTTCTTGCCTTTATGTGGGCGTGAGATCTTCCCTTTGTTGGTCCAAGGCATGCTCTGTGGGATCTGTGGGGAGAGTAGAAAACACTGCCACCACTGGCACAGGTTCTACCCATTTTCTTCAACAAATTGATGTGATATCGCTAGGTGTCTGCATGCTGACTAGGCTGTTGCAGGCAGTTGTTCCCCAGACCAACCCCCTCAAGGATTTTGGACAGGCCCTGCCAGTGGACCAGAAACTTGCAGGAGGTGTCTGGCAGTAGGAGGAGCACCTGATTGCCCAGCTGGAACTAGGCTGATCAGTTATAAACTTGTTGCTGCTCTGATTGTGCTGTTTCCATGTGTTCCTGGACGATCAGGGCCAGATCTGCTCTTGCATCTTTGCTCATTCAAAGAGGGAGCCATCCAAATGAAAAGCTTGAAGGGGTGAATTCGGTAGATGCTTATGGGGTCTCTCAGACCCCAAAGATGATATACAGTAGGAGGAAGTTCCAGTTACTCTTGTCCACCACCCACCGTAGCATTCACTTGAGGCTCTGGATGCATCATTCTACGAGGCCTTGGTTTGGGAGTGGCAGTTGTCCTCAGGTGCTTCACCTGCAACAGGTGCTTCACCTGCATAGGGTTCACCTGTGCTTGTGCCACTCCGCCTTGCAGCCATGTGCTCCTTTGCTCTCCACCACACAAGGGGTGCTGAAGTGGTGCTGTCCATTCAGCACCCAGGTGGCAGCCATGTGAGGAGCATGGTTTGGCTGTGGACACAATACAATAAAAGTGGGCAATATATCTGTATCCACATGCACATTAAATTGAATATAACTGTTTTGTCTATATGGGTGTTTGTGCTAGACAAGTCAATCAAATCATTACAGCAATGTTTTAATTCATGTTTTTTTCATGGTAGCCTAAAGATGTGTAAAAAACTGTAGTGTGTCTATTTATGTAACTAGTGCTGGATTTTTTCTATGCCTGTTTGCTCTATTCACCAGAATAGCAGATCCTTGATGCTCAGTTTCCTATTACACCATGTTCCTTCACCTACACACACAGAAGCTGCACCTGTAGCTCAGCCCCTCACATTGACTTGACATTTTAAGAAAGGTTCCTGTGTCATGCTGAAATGCTTCCTCCCTTTCTATGTGTCCTGTTTTCCACGCCCCTGCAGCATGACATTTGCCTGCCAGCAAGGGGTGTCAAACTAAGAAGTCTCCCTCCTGCTCTAATACAGGGACAACACAGGGAACATTACATCCTTTATGCATGCACAAAGAGAAAAGGTTATGCCAGTCTAAGCACACATCAGCACACCAAGAAGCAGTCTCTGGCACCATGACTGTACTAGCAGAAGCTGCCATACTTTTGATGCTGGAGTTGAAACAGAGTATATTTTCTCTTAGAGATCTATTCAGTTGAATTGCCTGCAACAAACAATTACAGTTTATAAATATTTTTGTTGTAACATGTTGTTATTTAATTTATAGCTACATATTAAAATAAATTTGTAGGTTCTTCCAAATTGTCGATTTCTACCAAAAGTTTGGTTATGCAACTGAGCAGCAACATACAATGTCGCATATGTATAGGAGTGTAACACAATGACCCTGTATCATCTGACGTCTGTGTCAGAATTCAGATTTAGTCCCAATGTGGGCAAAAACAATAAGGGTATTTTTTATTATTATTATTATTATTATTGTTGTTGTTATTAAATATTAACCTTACCACTATTTCCTCAGCAACCCTGACAAACACTGAAAAGAACTTGTAGCATAGTCTGTCAGGGTTTGAGTGATCTACAATATTTTAAAAAAATTGAAATGGTTCTACTTCCCATAATATAAACAACACTGTAATCTTTTTTAAGCCACTGAGACCCGGGACTAGCAATTACCAAGAACTGCCACCCGCTCATGTTAATTAACTTCGTATTTATCCTGTGAGCTTTATATCTAACAACTTGTTTGCACCCACATGAAAGAAAACACCTCCCACGTGTGATCCCAGTCTGGTCGCCCACCTCTATGTTCTGTGAACTTTCTTTAAAAATGACTATCGCATCTGTTATTCTTATCTATTCAGTACAATTCAAATTAATTTACATATCACTTTTAAAAATGGACATCATTCAAATTAAAAAATAACAAAAATATAAATATAAAATTCAGAATAGAAATGACAAAGTTTAAAATTAAATTTATATTTATTTCTAATGAGCAAGGGTGGCAAGGAAAAACTCCCTCAGACAATATGAGGAAGGAACCTTGCGAGGAACCGCACTCAAAGGGGAATCTAACCTCATCTTGGTGACACCGGAGAGTGTGATTATAAATAATGTCCTTTTACAACAGTGTATAGTCAAGTGGAGTTTTTAACCAGGAGCTTATAGAGCAACTTTTAAATCAGCATAATTTCTGAATTCATTGTCGATTTAACATTAATTCCTTCTTGCCGAAGCCTTCAAATGTTGAATGATGGAGACCACAGATCACCGCAAAAGCAGTTTGTATATATATTTGTATTAGAACACATTATATTTTATATCTGTTATATAATGTATTCATATTCTGTTGCATCCATATACGTGTCTGCCTTTACTCCTCAGGGAGATATCTTACAGAGCCCTAGAAAGCAGCTGAGCTGGCTATGAATAACACTTGGAACAAACTGGTTAAAATGCAGGGATTCACCTAACCAATTCTAACTGAAGATATCAAATCCATATTAGTCCAGAATGCTGAATCACTGACTTGATTAATCCTTTAGAGAATTCTTTTAAAAAGCTTTGTATGTGCATTGATGTGAATCGTGTTAATGGCAATTGGAGGAGAAACTCGTGTGGTTGTATATCAGCGTTCGTGTATGAAGATCATGACTCGCAATACAGGTAGACATATCTGTTATTCACATACACAGTGACTTGAATTGATATTATCGTGATTTTACCTTTCACACAATACGATAAAGGGAAAACTGTAAGCTGATCATGGACGTCTATGATCGTGATATATCTATGTATCTGTGGTAAGATAAATCTAGTAGGTTGTTCCAGCATACTGTTTAGTGCAAATAGTGTATGTCTTATGGCATAACTTTGACTCATACACTTCCATAATAGACTGTCCTTAAGGTTGTGTTGCTGATGTCACTAACATGACCACAATGTATGCAAAGAGTTCAAATGAAATGCCATAATGTCAGTCAAATTGGCTTAGATGTCTTCTGCAGATGATTCACACTTGGTCACCAAATGGAGAATCTCTGTAATATTTATTTTTAAAAAGGTGTTCCATATAGAACCATCTTTTATTATACTAAAATTTGGATCTGATGTGAAATATATGTAGAATATTAGTAAGATGTCTTTCTGCGGTGGCCAAGGATATGTATTTCTGATATTTTGCAATACAGAATGATATAGGATCTGCATGTGATATGTAACGACCAGAGCAGCCACCTTTGTTTTATACATTTCTTGTCCAGAGGAAACAGATTTAGATATTGAAGATTAATAGAAATCTAAAACAATCGACTGAACTGATACAAGAAGGCTATGTTCGGCTTAGACAGGGTTGTGGAGCTCTTCCTGCATAAGACCTGAAACGTATTATTATGTGGTTAAACAGTTACAATGGATATTGATTTCCATGATCTGTGTGAGTGCATGTGCACTGTATGTACATGCGGCTCCCCCATCTTTGGCAGCAAACCACCTAGAAAAAAACATTGTGTAGGCCCTGGTCTAATACACACCCACGTCTGTACACAGAGATGAACACGCTCACCGTAGTGCTGCTATACCGGCCCAGGTTGCCATGGTGACAGGGCCTCCCCCATGCTGCTCTGTAGGAAGTGCCAAAGGGAAATGAAGCTTGTGTGTGTGTGTGTGTGTGTGTGTGTGTGTTTGCTTGTGTGTGCAATGAGCCATGAATTTAACATGGAAGTCTCTGGGCACCCAAAACTGCCTGGGTTATACATCACAATTAAACACTCACACTCTCTCTCTCTCTCACACACACACACACAGACACACACACACTTGTCTTACTATCCTTGTGAACACCTCCCACTGGTATAATTATAAATGCAGGCCATTAATGTTATGCTACTCCTAAATCTAACCCTGATCATAACCTCAGTAACCAAAAGAAAGCAAAATGTTCTCACAAAGTCAAAACTGTCAGATGTTTTATCCTTCTGGGACACCTTCTCCCCAGCAAGATATAAAAACACACACACACACACACACACACAGACACACACACACCTATTTAGTGGTACAGGTTTTCTAAAGAGACAGATAAAGGACAGGCTGTTGAATAATTATAGCCTTTAAACAGCAGCTGCACAACCAAATATCACATCAGTGTTTATGCCACAGGGCACAGCTGATACCACAGAATTACCTTCTAGTTCATGACCAGTGTAAGGTCAAAGAAAGTCAGAAATTGGGCAGAGGGAGAATACTTTGTGTATATTAACGTTTTCTGAACATTTCACAAGGCCATCAATGCAAGTAACCTCATTCTAGATTGTGACCGATAAATAGAAATATTCAGATATTCAAACTAGCGCACAGTGTCAGTGCACACACTTTGTTATAAATGAGCACCTATGCAAAGTTTATGAAAATGGTGGAACTAGAGGTGGCTGATATTGCAAAAATATTGTATCGTGAACCTTGATACATAACATGTCAGGATATGTAGTTTGTTGAGGTTAAAATTATAAGTACCACATCACAGCAGTGCCACAGATAAAAAATGATCAAAAGTCCAATGTTAAAACGTTACAAAAATAATCATGATAGAACATGATAGAAATTTTTTAATTACTAGGGTCAGCTAGTATTGCTGATACCAACAACATCAAAAACAAAAAAACGCAAAAAAAGTTATCAAGACATCGGTAATGTTGGTAATATATATTTTTTATCCGGTTTCTAGAAGTAACCATATACAGATATACAGAAATATATTAATTACTATATTAAATCCACTGCAAAGCATCATGGTTTATGATAGATCTTTATTTTCTTACATGGGTTCAAATAAAACAAACTCTACACTAGCTAAAACTATTGCTATAATACCTTGAAATGTAATTTAGTCAAAATAATGAGACATTCAGTTAAAATAAGAACACGTAACAGGACAAAATGTTTTCTATTAATTGTTTTATTCGGTTTTTCCAGAATATTTTTAAATGCACTTTAAATGTATTAAATGCATCACTATTAAAAGGTTAACTTTTAATATACAAATATTTTTGTCAAGAATTTTGTTCTTTAAAATATTTCCTCACATTCTTTCTTCCTCACTTTCCACACTTGGATATCACATATTTATGTGATGGTATAATTGATTCCTGTCTGCATAACATCAACTATATAACTAGTCCAGATTTTTATACCAGGAGATTCCATCATTCCAGCGTATCAACACATCCCTATCTGATAATTATCCAGAATGCGTACCCTTAACTGTGGTGTAATATTTACTTCTCCGGCACATTTACACCCACCAGGAGGTGTCTCAGGCAACACACTGAAGTCTTGAATGTTGAAAGATGGCAGAAAAACAGATGGATAGACACAAACAGTTAGGCTAAAAGACGGGGAAAGAAGCACAAAGTGAGACTACCCGTGTGGTTGATGGGAGTTATTTTGAGAGGCAGAGAAAAAAGGTGAGAAATTTTCTCTCACAGTGTTAATAACAGCGCTCATACTTGTGTGTATTTAAAAAGTGGGAGATCCCTGATATTTGAAGCATATTTAATCACATCATATATATTTATGTGGTGTGTATTTCTTGCTCAGGGGACATAAATGCACATCTCCTTTAGTATAGTAATCGTTCTTCCTATGCATATGTTAAGGATTGGTTTTCAATATTACTAATATTACTAAATATCCAATATTGTTATCTTGACACTTCAGAATGTCATTCCTTCATCATTTGGGACTATGTGGTACATTTAATATAATTCAATATATAAATTATCATTTCAGTATAAAAAAGACAGCTAGAAATGACAGATCCCCTTTATGATTATAGCCCAGATTAATTTCTTTAATTATCCCCTAACTCAAATAGTAGGCAGATTATTACGCAAATGTGTAGTATACATATATATTTAGTATTAAGATTTTTTTAATCTTAGTATTTAGACTTTTATCCTGTAACTTTTCCCACACTGAACCAAAGCCTGTTAGACAATGTTAAACATTTCATAGAGTATTAACAATAATTTTTTCATATTACTTAAACATATAATATTACTCTTAAATCACAATGAAACTAAAGTTGATATTATTTTTAGTATTGATTTGGCTTTAAATAAAGTTAACAGTGAACTGGACTTTAATTATGATAAATTATCCTTATATGATAATAATGTTTGTTTGTGAACTACTATAACATCCTTAGGACATGCTTCATGGACTGCTGCAGGACCATAAGTCCCATATTTTTGACAAAAATCTGTGTCCTATATGTGTTGTATTGTTTCCTTATAGATGGTATTTCCATATTTGTGTCTGTTTAGTAAAAGAGCAAAAGAGAGTTTTAAAAAATGCTTGTGGAGCTATTTTCAGAAAAAGCTTTGTTTTATGACATTGTGAGTCAGACCATTGAAAGAACATTTGAGTAGGAGAGTTTGTGTTGGTCATAGAATAGTATACGTCACTGTCAGGTGTCAATTTGTCATGACAGACACTGAAAACGGGTGTTTTCTCACTTCCTCCTTCTAACTCCAAACTCCACAAACACGTACACATGGACTCTTCGGGCTGACGACTGCATTCCCAGTCATATTTTGCTACACACCACCTCATACCACTGCTAAATTTGTGAGAGAGGGGTGAGAGAGAGAGAGGAAGAGACAGGGAGAGAGAGGGAGAGAGTTCTGCCCCTGCCTGTGACAGCTAATTTTAACCCCCAGTTTGCAAATGTAGCACAAGTCCTGCAATCCGACCCCCCCCATCTCTATCCCTGAACTGAGTTCAGGTTCCAGGTCTCTGTGCGTGTTTGTGTGTGTATGTGCGTGTGTGTGTGTGTGTGAGAGAGAGAGAGAGAGAGAGAGAGAGAGAGCAAGAAGGCGAACGAGAGAAGAGGAATGTGGGTTGGGGGCTTGAGGTTAGCAGAGCTTTTGGCCCTACTTTCCAGCACGCTTAAAACTTTTTGGACATACTCTTGCACACGTACCCTTGTGTGACACACATATCACATTTGGATTGGACTCGGACTTCTGGGCGTGAATCGGGGCTGCCGTGGCAAGGAAAGAGTGCCATGGAGACAAATGAACGGATTCACAGGCCCATAGTGGTAAGAAAGATCTGGAAATGATTCACTGTGAGTGTGTGTGGGTGTGTGCATATGGTTTTTAATATGGCTCGATATCAGAGAAATGGTTTCCAAGAAGTGGCCAGGATTCACATTCAAATAAGTTATTGTTGTCTATTTCCTCTTTCTATTGGACTCTCTTGTTCGCTGGTGTGTGTGATTCCATTTTGGGCTGGGCAGCTGCATTGGCCCTGTGAGTTTAAATTAGACCTCCAGCTCTGCACAGGGACCCTACAGGCACCCACCATTTGCTCAGACACACACACACACATACATGGCGGCTTGGTAACCTGGTCATTAATGTGTAATTCATATTAAGTGCTATGTTATGAAATCATTTTCATTTGTAATCTGTTGATATACTTTCTTGTGTGAAAAACAATTGCTGAGCATTTCCTTTTCAACATTCGACAACATATGTAGCAGTAGTACAGGATTCAATCATAAGTCTTTGTATTAATATCGCGTTTGTACATCTGTAATGGTTTCAATATGATGATGGTTTTAAGCATAGAAGTGACAGTGTGGAGTGTGTTAAGTTCAGATAAAATAATGACTGGCAAAATAATGACTGTATATTAGAAGACTGCTGCCTGTTTTGATGGATTGGTATTATACTGTTTCTGCGAATTGCACTGAAACTGGTTCAGAATGGAAAATGACTGACTATGCCATTGAGAGTTCAGTTCAGATGTAATAGATGATAAGTATAATCAGACTGTGACTTGGCACATAACTATCATCCTTTTTTCCTCCCTCTCTCTCTCGCTCTCTCTCTCTCTCTCTCTCACTCACATTGTCTATATCTCAAAGCTCCTATTCAAAGAGGCTTTCAAGCTTTCTTGGTGAATTATTTTACTTTTTAATGCTAATTTTTTCATTTTTTACATTTCAATGTTACATGCGTTTAATGGACTTGGTTTTGGGCTGCTAACAAGCCGCTCAGTTTGAGAGAGGTCTCGCTGAACTTCACAACTCTCTCATTTCACAAAAGAGAAAGTGAAAATGTGTGTTTATTCTGTGAAACCTTATGTTGTTGCTTCTATCAGAAGACCCCATTGCTCTCTAGCCTTTCCATTCTGCTTGTCACATTAAAACGTAATCCTTCACACAAACCTTAAATATACTGAGTCCTAAAAAAAGGCCAGCTTGTTGTACATCGTACATTCATGCATATCTTTAGAATTACAAGCCTTGAAAAGTTTTTGAAGCTAAAATAGTAATGTAATCATTTGTATTATTATTGTATTATTATTATTATTATTATTTGTACTTATTATTACCTTATTATCATTATATTGATAATACTGAGAAGGGCTGGAAAATAATTGCTCCTCTCAATGCCCCATAGGTAATAGTTTGGTATAGTTCAGAGGAAAAATTTCTATTTGTTATGAATTAAATTTCCTTTCATTATCAGATCCTGGCTTCTACCCCCACTTTGATTCACCAAAATAGAAAGTCAGGTGTTCACTGGGGTTTTCCCATCATATTTATGTGTGTGGTTCTCTGTGTGTGTGTGCGCGCACGCATTTTAACTAATCTCCGGTCAGTGTCCTTCTATCGCAGACTGTCTTTATTTTTTCCTTCTTTTCCACTCCTTTCTTCACTCTTCACACTGACTCCACTGGGTTCCTGGCAGGCTTGTGCTAGTGTGAAGAGATGACGGTTGGTGAAGTGAAGTGCTAAATCTGCTATTTGTAGGGCTTGGATATATTTAAATAGCATGTGTAAGGAGAAAAAAATGTGTAAATAAGAAGATAGAAGAGATGGTGGAACGGTATTTTGTTCAAATGCAATAATTATATAACAATGTAATATAAATATATATTATTTAAATTAGATTTTGACAGTTTTTACAATGACATGCAATTGAGTGAGATATATTTATATAGTTATATTGTTTTTGCTATACACTGTTTACTGTTTTTGCTATACACTGAAGACTGAAAACACATGTTTCTTGTTGCCCATGTGTAGCTTGTTAGACTGATTAACTGATTGTTTAAACAATTAATAGCTCTGAAAATCTACACTTAATTTTGAGCTTTGGGCTTTGCCTGACAAAACTGCATTTCTTGTTAAAACATATAAACCAGTATGAAAACAAGAGATTGTCTATGGGAGAAAAGCAAGCCATTTTTTAAGCTGAAAAAGGAGGGAAAATCAATCAGAGCCATTGCACAAGCATTGTGAATAGACAATAAAGGAATGGACTAATTACTAGAATTCGAACAGGTCAGTGAAGAAAAATAACACCATTTGATGACAGAACCATTGTGAGAGCTGTGAAGAAAAACACAACAACTTAAGAAAAATCCTCCACACTTCTGGGGCGATGGTATCACAATCCATTGTTCAAAGAACTTTGGGAGTGAAAATATAGATGCCATTCGACACAATATAAAACACTCTGAAGGCCTTATTGGAATTCACAGAGAAATACAGTGATGAGCCAAAGAAGTTCTGAAACCAAAGATTAAACTCTGCCAAAGTGATGGGAAGACCATAGTGTGAGTGAAGAAATGATCATTTCATGATCTGAAATCTTGGTCATTTATGGGGGTATTGTCATGGCTTGAGCTTGCATGGTTGCTTCAGCTCACTAGTCTTTATTAATGAAGGAAATCATGGTGGTAACAGCAAAATGAATTTAGAAGTTCACAGTAACATTCTGTCTGCCAGTTTACAGAGAAATCCATGCAATCAAATTGGGGGGATATTTCATCACACAGCAAGACAATGATGCAAAATGTACTGCCAACAAAACAAAGGACTTCATCAGGGGAAAATGTGGAAGGTTTTAGACTGGCTAAGTAAATCACCAGACCGTAACCCAACTGAGCATGCTTTTCACCTTCTGAAGAGGAGGCTGAAAAGTTGGTGATCACTGCCGAATATTAAAAGTCATTCAATTTAATTTACTTTAAGATTAAAAGTACAGTCCCTGTACTTTTCTTTGCATAAAACGTCTGTGGTCTGCTGCCAGAGGTGTTCTAAGTTGTTCAACACATCTAAGATGTAAATATCAGGAAATGATCTGATCTGAATTGATCTGATCTCATATTCAACTTCTGTGACTATATTTACTCACAGATAAACTATATAGATGAACTGGCTGACCATAACACCAATCAGTTAAACTCGACCTAATTTAGCTAGAGCGTTTTTGATTTGGGCTTCTAAGATATGCTGCTGTTTTTAACTCAAAAATTCAAAAATAAATCTGAAATATATAAAATTAATTCAGTTGCTGTTTAGGTGTTATAATTGCTATTTATACTAATCAGTAGTTTTTTTTTGTTGGCATTTGTCTAATGAATTTGCAATAATGGCACAATTGTTAATGCATTGTGAGGTCCATGTCAACTTTTTTGTTATTCTCGAGACTTGAGAATTTGTGTTTGAGTTCAATAAGTGACCCATGTGATATAAGTGCCAGTGCACTATATTGCTATGATCCAGTGAAATGTAAAGGGAAAAGCTCTTTGATGAAACTGTGTCAAATAACATTAATACAGCATTAATATGTTGTGTTGACAAATTGACAAAATCTGTTTGTTTTCATTAATTTTAAATCTTGTTTTTGTCAGAGGTCCAGTTTTAAGGATTTATTTTTTTTCCTTAGGTAATGTTAACAGTTTAACAAAGGATTTCAGTTATTTGTAATAGTCTAATTTATAGACAAATCTTAATACAGATTATGCATTATTTAAAGAACTCAAACTTGGTATTGAATTAGGAGTAACTCTTGTTATGAAAGCCATGTTTATAATGATCTACAAATATATTTATAACATCAAAATATATTCTTAAACTATAATCGTCTTTATAACGCCATTACTAAATAAATTCAGGTCCGGTTTGCTTAATGTTCATTCAAAGACACTCTAACAAGAACATTGAGAACTTGTAAAGTTTTGTAATATGTTTCCTGGGAATCTCTGTAATATAATTCTTTTATTAAAGAAAATAATTAAGACAGACCTCATGAGGCATTATACGAAGGTGAGCTCGGATTCTTTGGTATTGTTAATATACTGTGTTATGATCCCTACTAATAACAATTAAAATGCCTAATAATATAATAAAAAACAGTGTATATAATGCATAATGAATGAATTATAACAAATAACAGCAAATGACCCATTATCACTAAAGTAACAGAGTTTATCACCTCCATATACCAGAAGACACCGGTTATAAATAATCACCCTTGCATTTATTAAAACAGTAATTCACTGGAACTTCTTAAGCAACTGCAGTAAAAATTTGCATGGATCCTTTCAGTAACCCCACATTAATTCTGCTATTTCCAGAACAACTCAAATAGAATTTGTACAAGCAACATGATTTTACTTTAAAGATATGTGCCTAATTTTCATTTGGATAAAACCAACTGCTGTATTTGTATGAGCAAGGGTAAAATGCTAGTTAATCAGTAAGACGTCTTTCTTTCCTGATGATCATGTGGAAGAAGAGCTTTTCTTCACATATTTAATGTGTCAAAAGTAGATGCAAAAAAAAATTTGTGCACAAATAGGATAATATATGCCATCATATTTTCTTTACCCTATTAAGTGCTGCATGTGTGGTTCTTTTTTACTATGAATAATTTATCAACATTTCATTTGACATATGTCATCATAGTGAATTCTCACCTCTATTTAAACCTCAACACAGTCACACTCACTCAGTCTTTGCAGCTATCTTCATGCCTGTCTGCACCTCCCACGGTTTAGAGCGTGCCTGACACCTGACTACAGCAAGCGGAAAAAAGGGGGAAAGAAGTTAACAGGGAAAAGAGAGGAGTGGGTGGCTTATATAAAGATAACCTACAGGATCTATACTGCTCCATTGAAAACCATTAGAACTAGCTCAGCATTGTGTATCCGGGAAGGAAATTTGAGACTAGAGAATATGTATCTTCATATGTATATGAATATGTATTTGTGGATTATTGTTATTGACTAATTATTGAATACTGATAACAGTGGCATGGAATTACATACAAAACCTGTAAATACAACTATGTAGTCTAAAACAATTTTTCTGGGTTCTCTGGTTTCCTTCCATCTGGTGGTGAATAAGTGTGTGTGTGTGTGTATGCATGGTGCCCAGCCAAATAGTATTCCCACCTCACACTCATTGTTTCTATGTGGCCTCAGCCCCATAGAGTAGGAGAGTGGTGTAGAGTTCAAGTGAAGTATCTTTGATTATGTACAGAACCGTGCAAAAGTTATAGGCAAGTGTGAAAAAGCAGTATAGTAAGAGTGCTTTCAAAAATAGTTTTAATAGTTAATTTTATCAGTTAACAAAACGGAAAGTGAAGAAACAGAAGAGGAATCCAAATCAAATCAATATTTGGTGTGACTAGCCTTTCACTGCAAAACAGCATCAGTTCTTTTAGATACATATGCACACGGTTTTTGAAGGAACTTGGCAGGTAGGTCCAAACATCTTGGAGAACTAACCACAGATCTTCTGTGAATGTAAGCTGCCTCAAATCCTTGTCTCTTCATGTAATCCCATTTCTACGCTGAAGATAGTTCTTGGCATTGGCTGAATGTTTGGAGTTGTTATCCTTCTGCAGAATAAATTTGGAGCCAGTCAGACACCTCCCCGATGGTACTGCATGATGGATAAGTATCTACCTGTAATTCTCAGCATTGAGGACACCATTAATCCTGACCAAATCTCCAACTCCATTTGAAGAAATGCAGCCCCAAACTTGCAAGGAACCTCCACTATGTTTCACTGTTGCCTGCAGACACTCATTATTGTACAGCTCTCCAGCCTTTAGGCGAACAAACTGCCTCCTGATACAGACAAATATTTTAATTTTTGACTCCTCAGTCCAGAGCACCTGCTGCCATTTTCCTGCAACCCAGTTCCTCTGTTTTCATGCATAGTTGAGTCTCTTAGCCTTGTACTTAGTACTTCCCCAGACAGTCAATGGGTTTCTTCCACAATCTCACCTTAGTAGCAAAGTTTGGCTATTCCTCACCCAGTTTAAAGCCTTCTACACTGCTGTTTCTGTTTCAGTTCATGACTGTGTTTCAACTTACACATGCAACTGATGATCATTAGCATCTGCTTAGTATAATTGGTTAATCATACACCTGACTCTGCTCCTGCAAAATCCCTGACTTTGTACAAAGGGTGCAACTGATGCTGGTTTGAAGCCAAAGAATAGTCACCCAAAATATTGCTTTGATTCCTATTTTTCTTCTGTTAGGTCACTTTGCATTATGTAACATAAAATGAACAAATAAAATATATATTTTTAAAATAATTTTTACTTTACAGCATTTCTTCACACCTTCCTAAAACCTTTGCACAGTACTATAAGTCTCTAAAAACTCTCTAATAAAACTTACTAATTTTCTCACTGACCTCCCTCTCTCTCCAACTAGGTTGTTTCCGCCTGGCCCCTGAGCTGCGCCCTCTTTGGTCTGGTGGAAAAACAAAAAACAGCTTAAATGTAATTCAGAGCTTTTCAGAAAAGTTTAACTTCTTTCAACTTTTGAAAGAAGAGCTTCACTCTGGGGAAACAACACTGCCGACAGCGCTTTATGAAACTGCCCACATTCTGACCGCCTTGCAGCTGCTTACGTTTGAACTGCATGTAAAATATGAGCTGGCGGTCAAGGCAAAAGGCTGAGCTCATCTTGTGGGGGAAACTGCTAAATGATAGCTAATTGATAGAATATTGAGATATTTTGCAGATGGTAGTGAATTATGTAAAAGATCACTTAGATTATTTCGGTTGTTAGATCGTTATGATTTGCAGCATTGTTCTGTTTTGTGATTAAATGACTCTTCTGTTGATTTCATGCAGTATATGAAGAAAAGAAAAAAACTATGAATACTTTGCTTGAATGTACAGTACTGAATGTACCTCTTCTGCCCCTCCGCCTCTTCTTTCTCCTGTTCTTACTCAGGGTTCAGCGGACTCCTACACCAGTCGTCCCTCAGACTCTGACGTGTCTCTGGAGGAGGATCCAGAGGCCCTGAGAAAAGAGGCAGACAGACAGGCTCTGGCCACCCTTGAAAAAGCCAAGGTGTGTCTGTCCTTATTTTTTCTTTTTTCTCATTCCTTACTACTGCCCTTCCTGTTATCCTTTTTTTTCATATCCAGCTTTCTATCTCTCTCTCTCTTTCTCTCTCTGTCTCTCTACTGAATGTGCCTATCACTAATCTCATTCCCATGTGTCGTCTGAATTGACGTCTTCCTCTGATACAGTTTCACTGTTAAATCAACTGGAGTGGAATTACCAACAACAACCTTTCCAGTAGTACTCTAAAGCAAGTCATTTACAGTGCATAATATCTCACCTCATGTTTAGCCTCATTCAGTACCCAGCCAGCAAGGTGTGAAATATTCAGACTATTATTTTTTGAAGGAAATGGTTTGGAATTTGTTTTCAGGAAGGACATTCATTTCTCCAAAACAATTACATTTTTCAACAGTGCAGATGATTCAGACACTATTCACTCTCATGTCTATTTTATCGTACTGTTAAAAACCTTATTCGTGTACATTTTTGTTCTTTTTGTAAATTATCGTTTTCTGACTTTCTGTCTTAGACTAAGCCGGTTGCTTTTGCAGTGAGGACTAATGTTGGTTATAACCCGGGTCCTAATGATGATGTTCCAGTGCAGGGCATGGCCATCTCATTTGAAGCCAAAGATTTCCTGCATATCAAAGAGGTCAGTTCCGATTCTCGTCTGGGATGACATGGTCTGTATATCCTTGTCATTTCTAATATATTTCATTGACGGAAGTGCTTATCAAATCGATTGCTTGTGAATTACACTTTCCGCTTATTTGTTCTGGTAAGCTATACGAAGACATTTCTAATGCTCCTGTCATTGTAATTTTATTTTATGTGTGATTTGAATATATGATTTTTAAGCATTGGCATCACCCGTATCGATTTATGTCTTTGGAATGTATTTGTTGTTCGTGCCAAGATGCAAAAATAAGACATATATCCAGCACGTTGTATATTTTTGGTATCTTCATCACTGTTGTAACCATGGTAATATGACAGTGCAGCACTAATCTTAAAGGGTTTGGTTTTGAATAGATTGTTAAGAGGGGTGATTAGGCGTACAATCAAATCACCTCCTCTTTTTCCATTTATAAACCAATTGTATGCAAGGCAGCACAGTAATGTTTTCCTTAAACGCATTGCATTAGATTTCAGTTACAGATTTTTTTTTTTTTTGTATCAATTTTATTGGAACGACTTTCAGCAAATATGCTTTTTGTCTTCATTGTCAATTTATTTTATATGAATACTTCAGTAGTAATTTCCCCAAAGTTGAGAGTTTTAACTGCTACCCGCCCAAAATTCTAAATTATTTAAAATGATGCAAGGGGTTGATTACACAGATGTCAGGCTAATGCAGATTAGATTGTGTTCCAAAAGAAAATGTGCAGAAGGTCCATAATGAATATAAACAAAATGACACAGCGTACACCAGCTGTGAGCACTGAGTTATCGCACGCCTATTTTCCCCTTGGCATAGTTCCATAAACATAAAATTCAATATTTTTGCTATCTTGTGAGCTATATCATTTGATCATTTGTTTCCAAAATATGACATAAATGCCAGAATGTTTATTAGAATTGAACATTTCTTGCATATATGTAGGTCTGATCGATGCTGTAGCAAAGGGTATAATGGTGTGTGTGTTTGTGTTTGTGTGCGTGTTACTACTGACAGAAATATAATAATAACTGGTGGATAGGACGTTTGGTGAAGGAAGGATGTGAGGTGGGTTTCATCCCCAGTCCAGTAAAGCTAGAGAGCACTCGTCAGCTACAGGAGCAGAGGAGTAGACAGAACCGCTTAAGCTCCAGGTATGCACAACAATCCCTACATAGTAACCACCAACCTTCATTCACACTGGATTTCAATAGTAACACTCAGTTCACAAGCACAGCACAGATAAGCCATTAATAAAAATATTAAAAATGTCCTTCAGCATAGTGAATTAAATTAATATATTTCTTTCTTCTATCAGTAAGTCTGGTGGGAGCTCCAGTCTGGATGTTGCCTCAGGAACTCGTAGGCCCACTCCACCTGGAACAGGTATGCTTAAACAGGAAATGGAACCGCAGTTTAGGTTTCTCTGCTTGTACGGTCCTCCAGACTTGACTCTTCTACCCCCAGCAACAGTTTTACCTTTCAAATAAAACAAGAAATGGACTTTTGTATAGTCCACTGTGCCCTACTTCTTCCTCTTATCATCTGCCTACATCTTACCCTACTTTTACATTTTTCTCCCATTTCACACATTACGTTCTCTCCAGTTATGCCTCTTTTTTAAGTTGTATATTTTGGCATACCTTTTTATACAGTAATTCAATCTTCAATCTTCGTAGCTTTTTGCCTCCTCTATCTCTGTTCTAATTCATTTTTTTTAACTCAAAATATGCACCTAGTGTACATTATGTTGCTGTTTTCCCTCCTTCTGCCATCACTTTTGTTCTGTCTCTGATATCATTTCTGCCTTCCTGTCTTCCTCTGTCTCTTTTTCTCCGCCTGTTTACCAAATCCCCTTCGCCTCCCAACTGTTTCGGTCCCTTGTATAGCTGATATGTCAGCACTTTATGATGATACATCGGATGTTGAGGAGGCGGAGCATGTTGATGCCCGGGACCGTAAGGGTGTGGCCGGCAGTGTCACCTCCCCTCAGGGCAATATACCTCGTCTGCCCTTCTTTAAGAAGGTAACCATAGTGATAGTTCTCGAGCCAGAGTGCATCAGGAAATACCACTCACCATGTCAACCTAATACCCGAAGTCCCTTCTAACCAAATATCTCCTTTGCAAGATTTTCAAATTTCCTGTTTCTTATCACTTCTTTGTGTCCTGGGTGTTGGACATGCAAGCATGATATAAATTTCTAACAAATATCTGAATACCTGAGCTCAATTTTCTGAATGTATTAACAGCTTGTCAATAGCATCACTGCATTGTGCCTCTCTTTATTTCTTTGTTTGTGTTTGCGCATTCACTCTTGGTGTGTATGGAATGCTAGGTGGCCCAGCCAAACAGAAACAGAAGTCGGTGAGTCATCTGAGCAATTAACTTTAACATTTCCACCTCAGTTCTTATAACCCTGTGTGCTTTATTTCCCTGTTGTAGCTAAATTTATCTATTTCTTAACCTGAACTCCCATCCTCCATTATGGTGGATTGCCATTTTGGACAACGCAAGTGTTACAGCATTCACATTTTACTTACATTTTTCTTTAGCTAGGTGTGGATGTGAATTTAAAACATAGTAAATCCTGAATCCTTGTTTTTTATTATGCAGTTTATTTAAGGACACATAAAATGGTCGAGGCAGCAATATTTTGAAAAATCTGTAGCTACACTAGGCTGGTTAAAACCTGTACATACTGTACACCCTTGTCAAAGATTTAGTTAAACAGGACTTAAATGAAAAATTACAAGTTGCCACAACATCATGTATACATGGTACATTATTATGCCTTTAGAGCTTGTTATATGCACTGCAATTTTATACTGTAATTTTACCATTGTTGTGACTTGCTGCTTAATCACAATTTGGACCATATTTTAACATTTTAAATTAAATTATGCGTATACTGTATGTACACATTTAAACATTTACCTTTTATTCCCATAAGAAAACTCTCCCCTGAAAATCAAATGTTTCAGAGCACAATTGTTTTTGTCTGTGTTTTAGCTATTAAATTAAAAAAATATATAGTTATGCGGAAACAGGAAATGATCCAGTACAAATGTTCTTGTGTAAATAAACGAACACAAAACTTGAAGCAAGATTTTTATGTGTCTGAAGTGGGAGGGGTTTATTGTCAACTCTGTTTCAGTTGCAGGAATAATGCTATTACTAGGAAGAATGTTTTTGCCTCAATGAACAAATGAACTTGACTCACAGTGGATAGAAAAGTATGGCTAGATAGCTGTTTGTTCCTAGAAACCCCTTCAATATCAAAACAAATTTCCACATTCAACTACTGCGTAATATCTGAAATGACTCTGAAATGGCTTCTAATTTGGTTAGGGATCTTCAGAAAAAATTAAAACCTATATGTGCCCTCGTTCACAACTAAAGCATAATAAATCATAAATGATCTGTGTGTGTGTGTGTGCGTGTGTGTGTAATTCATCAGATGGAACATGTTCCTCCCTATGATGTGGTGCCTTCTATGAGACCTATCATCCTCGTCGGGCCATCACTCAAAGGCTATGAGGTAGGGACTCACAGCATTCAGGCCACTGAGGTGCTATAGCTCATACAGCTCTATTACAAATGAATGTTTTTTGTCATTGTCACAATCTCTAAAATTAACAATAGGCAAAATTTATTGATAGCAAGGGTTGGAGATGAAGGATGAAGGGGTGAAGGATTGCCTCCTGTCTGCTGTTCTCAGTTTATTCTTTGTATATACATTTCCAGGTAACTGATATGATGCAGAAAGCTCTGTTTGACTTCCTGAAACACAAGTTTGAGGGCAGGTAAGTGCTAATGTTTTTGGATACCATAAATAATTTTAAGAGAGTGATGGTATGCATTATAATTAACTTGATGAAATAACACTCTAAAAAATTTATTCTATTGGCTGCCGTTGTGTATTGCAGGATATCTATCACGCGGGTCACAGCAGATATCTCTCTTGCCAAGCGTTCTGTCCTGAACAATCCCAGCAAACACACCATCATTGAGCGTTCCAGCACCAGATCCAGTTTGGGTACAATAATCACACACACACACACACACACAAATATCATACCAGACAACAAAAGGTTTATACAGTAATTTTATGTCTTCCACTTAAAGCATTTTCACAGTTTCCAGACTTTCTCGTGGTTGCTTTGTGGACATTCTATCAATGTGTCCTGAAACATTCTCTGAAACATTTCCCTGTGAGCTGTCGTGCCTGATTGGCTTCTTCTTTCTTTTTTCATTCTATCTTTCTGGCTCTCTTCATGCACGCCTCTTTTTCCGTCACACCCTCTACCCCTTCCTCCTTCCTTCTCTCTCCACTTCAGACGTACTGGGTACGTATCTTCTCATCTCTTTCACCTCTCTTCTGACTTCGTCCATCTGCATCACTTAACAATTTTTTCTTATACTTTATTTGAGGCTCTGATACTGTCTATTGCATGCTTAACCTGAAAGTGAAATAAGTAAAGGGTCCATAGTGTATACCTTTTTTATATTTTATTTTGCTCCCAGACATCCTCTTATAATATATGTGTGGTTTTAAATATAAGAAATATTTTTAAAGGACCCCTTTTAACCTTTTTCCTTATTTTCACTTGTCTCTTTGTACTTTTGTACATTTGATCAAAGTGATACATTACAAAGTGTTAAGACTAAATATAAAACTGATTTGACCATTCCTGCAACATGTGTAACACTATACACAGCATTATTGAGTATATTATGCTACAAAACTTTATACTTGTTCATGTTTTTTTGTGTGTTTTATGGTTGGAGAGGGTCCAGAATTATTAGAAACGTCCATTTATGTATAAGGATGTACTTACACAACAGGACATGTACTTTCCCTAAAAGGTTGGGGGGGGTAATGGAACTGTGATGGAAACTGTATTGTGCTTTTCAGACACTGAAATGTGCTGAATCAGAAACGTTTGTCTGGATCATTGTGCGAAGGTACATTTGTTTCTGAACAGTCATGAAGAGCACATCATTTTATCCACCTTCTACTTTATTGCAATGACCAACTACATATGTGAACAAGTTCATTACAGTAATGAACAATAATGAAAGTGAAACATAATTGAAAAAGGAAAAGGCTGTACTAGTTTCCATGTATTGATTGTATGGAAGGGAGAGGGAATTTCCACAATATGGACCTTAATTAACGCACAGTATTGATTTGTTTCTAATACTATGGAAATATACAGTATGCATTCTTTTAGGTTTACTTTCCACTGCCTTGGATCTTTTGTAGATTTCTTTGTTTGTAAGCTGTTCTTAAACACATGTGTCACATATGCACACACACATGTATTACTTATACTACATATATTAATATGACTTAGTTGTTTCGAATGTAAGAACAGCTAGGTCTGGCGGTGTTGTACGTCCCCAAGGACAGCATCTGGAGCCTCTTATCTAACATTATAACATATAACATAACATAATAACATTCATGTGCATGATACTAACATGCCACTACTTTTGAGTTTCTGAATGTATCGGTAGAAGTTGATATATTTTGCTCTTTCTATAGATACCACTACCACATTTTCCCACTAAAATGTTTTTGAAATTTTGTTTGATTAACAGGTGTGTTTGTGTGTTTGTGTGTGTGTGTGTGTGTGTGTGAGAGAGAGAGAGAGTGGATTTTAAAATTTCTCCTTCTCTCTCTTAGCCGAGGTGCAGAGTGAAATAGAGAGAATCTTTGAGTTGGCTCGGACCTTGCAGCTTGTGGCTCTGGATGCAGACACTATTAACCATCCGTCTCAGCTTGCCAAAACATCACTGGCACCTATAATAGTTTACATTAAGATCGCTTCTCCAAAGGTACTCACACGTCTCTCAGCTACATTCAAACATAAACAAAAATTGAATCACTCTGTTGAACATTTTTATGATTAATTATGTTTTTGTACCTTTCTCTCCTTGTCTTTATGTACATTTCTGTTTTTTAAGGTACTGCAAAGGCTGATAAAATCCAGAGGTAAATCTCAGGCCAAACATCTTAACGTTCAGATGGTGGCAGCAGACAAACTAGCACAATGCCCCCCTGTGAGTACTTCTTTCTGTCTGACTGTCATAATTATTTCTAATATGCTTTCTTGAATAAATTATTTCTATTTCTTGCTGCGTACTTCACACTTGTTTGTTTCCACTTCTCAAAAAATATATATTTTCTCCACTTAGGAGCTCTTTGACATCATATTAGATGAAAACCAGCTGGAGGATGCATGTGAACACCTGGCAGATTATTTGGAGGCATACTGGAAGGCCACACACCCCCCAAGCAGCAACCCCCCAAACCCACTGTTGAACCGCACTATGGCCACGGCAGCACTTGCTGCTTCACCTGAGCCCGTCTCCAACCTGCAGGTACAGGTGCTCACCTCGCTCCGCCGTAACCTGGAGCTCCTGGATGGCTCTAACCCTGAGAAGGAGGGCCAGGAGGAAGAACATGCCCTTTAATAAGGGTTGAAGGGCTTAAATCCCAGCTGTGGGGAGAAGTCGGAGAAGCGGTCTCTTCCTCAGTGGCATGAAGAAAAGTACACACTGATCAAAGTACAGATAGCTGCTCAACATATAGGAATCTATAAGTGCAATCGTAATTACCTGTGCTTCCTTCATTTGAACCTCACAGGATCTTATTGATATATATCGCTCAAATATGTACATACCCCCCCATACACACAAAAAAAGAAAGAAAAGAACAAACAAAAACACTGAACTACTATGTAGTCCTGCAATCAATATGCATTTATTGCCCATTCTGTACCCCCAAATACATGCAAATATGCACACAACAATAAATTCTCATCTCTGCCCCTCCCAAGCACTCTCCAATGTTCTTTTGCCACCTGAGAAACATGGACTCAATCCATGCCCCTTTCCAAGTTGCCATAGCATCAGCCTTACAAAACATGCTTACCTCTTTACCTTATTAACACCACGCTTTCAGTCTGATCTGCATGTGGATGCTAATATTCCTTACCCAAGTTAAATTACCATGTGTGTGTTTTGACTGCAGTTTGAACAAAGCCCTGTGCCCAGTCTCCACCTTAACAGTTGTCAAGGAGACAGGAGAGCTGTCGTCATGGCAGCAAGATATGTGAATCCTCTGATAAAAGATGTTAGATGTGATCATATACATCTAGCACCGACACATCACTTCCAAACACTATCTTGGTTCAAATTAGGAAATCATGCGCAAATATTTGATAACACAGATTAAAACTTTGGCACGAGATCAGGCAAATATGCAGACTCTGATCCTAACTCCTAACGTAAATAACGTATACAAGGGGGAAAAAAAACAATAAAGCCAAAAAAGCCACACCTCCACACCAATAATGTTTCACAAATACTGGCCACAAGGGGACAGTAATGACATTGTGTCTTTCTGTGTCTGTGCATCTTTTGATGGCGGAATCCTAAATGGATCCCTAATTCCCAAAATAGTGCACTATTTGATCTTGAAATAATGCCTTTCACACCCTTTAAATTCCAGTGTGCATCAAGCAGGGAGCTACTTCTAATTAGCCTACCGTGTTATTTGTAAACTTGGCAGCTTATCCAATAATTTTACAAGGAATTTTGTTAATTAACACATTTTAATGTATCTATATTTCTTCTTTCTATATTTCAGTATCAGGCTGGTAAAAACACTTGTTTTTCTTCTGCTGTTGTAAATGTTACTGTTTTTTCTAGTCATGTGAAGTGCATGAGCAAGTCATGTTACTAACCTAGTGACTGGCAGTTATAACCACAAAAAAAGATGTTAGAGTACAGCAATAGGGAGAGACTATTTTGCTTAACCTTTCGTTGATATACAGTATAAATAACCGAAGGGTAAATCTTACATTTTATAGCCAAGAAACATTCAGTAGTCTCTGTTATGCATTTGGTACCTGATGAAGTCAATGTCAACTGAGTAATTTTACTTCGTTAATCATACGCTGAATGGAAAATGAATATAATCTTTTTTTTTAAATACAAGGTTTTTGTTTGCGGATGAATTACTGCAGTTTAAATAAACCTGCTGCTAAAGTAACAATACAAAATCCTTTATTATCCAGTCTCTCATGTCAAATGTGTAAAATATTTCAGATAAGGTAGTGATTTCATAACACATGGTAGAAACTAACCAAAGGAGTGATACTGTAGGTGCAAACATTTCTTTACATGAAGGAATGGCTAATCATATAAAGAGCCCCTTTACTGCACTTTGAATACTTTGTTCATTCCTGCTTAAAAATACACATTTAATAGCCTTATTCAATTCTCCACAATCAACCCGTATAAAGAAGGCCATGCTTATGATTGTAGGTTACATTTCACTGGGGACCTGAGGACAAATTTATTTGTAAATAATTTTCTGTAAATGGCTCTTTAGTGTAATTGGACAAAAAAAATTACATCAAAGCATGCTAGCATATGGTGAGAATGTGATGTTTTAGTATATATGACATTTGATCTCAAACTCTAACTCTTGTACT
Organism: Hemibagrus wyckioides; assembly: GCF_019097595.1. NCBI lineage: Eukaryota > Metazoa > Chordata > Actinopteri > Siluriformes > Bagridae > Hemibagrus > Hemibagrus wyckioides. The sequence continues at coordinate 7,546,079 of NC_080711.1, forward strand.
AACTTCTTGCTTGCTCTCCTTTGTTTATGTTTCTGCATGCTGATTGGCCTGGACTGTGTGATTTGGGGGCGTTGCTTGGCACAGGGGCCATTTCTCGTGCACAGTGAGCCAAAGAGGGAGGGGCCTGTCGTGGAACGGGCCTGCCCCCAGGACTATCAGACCGAGCTGGGTGGAAAGCAGCCACTGCGCACATCACGCAGTCAGTTGCAGTCCGGGGGGCGTGGCTTATCACGACAGGACACATTTGATTCGGAGACACAGGGCAGTCGCGACTCGGCCTACACAGATGACATGGAAACGGATCCATACGAGGAGCCAGAATCCTGTCGCAGCCGGTTAAACCCTGCCCACCAGGCCCCACGGCAGGCATCCTGGGAGGATGAGGGGGCAGAACCAGATCAGGAGAACCTCAACCTAGCACCGCCAATGACCAATCAACATCACCGTGGGCGGGCCCACCTGAGAGAGCGCTACTGTCAAGATGTAGAGGCTGGTGAGACCACGGTAGGCCGCAACCAAAACCAGGAGGAGTGGAACAGAGACGTGTACATCCGCTAGAGCCAATACCCAGAGAAGAGGACAGGGGAGACATGGAGAGTACATGACGGATTTAGAGGGATTAAAATTTAGGGGGACAATTGTTTATGTCTAAAGCTGGATCTGTTTACAATCCATAGAAACCACCACAGGCAAATGCTGTACAGTTCACATTTCAATCATGCGCATTATGCCAACCAAGCTTACACTCATACTTCATTTAGCTAATCTTATTTCAGGGTGAGGGGGAAGCAAAGACATGTTTGTTTCCATTTTATCTTTTTGTTCTAGTTTTCTTTGTGTTGTCTTGCATGAACCCTTATCACTATAGGGATAATTCCTTTTTCCAATGGCAATGCAGTAAAACTAAGTAAATATATAACCACAAACTTGTGTGTATGTATGAGTGGATGTGAGAGCGAGTGAGTGCATGGGTGTATGTATCTTGTCCTATTACTGTCTTAATCTGGGCCTCTTTATCCCCATTTAGAATATTCTGGGCCTCAAATCTCGTTAGTTCCTTAGACTGGATACAGTACAATTTTACTATGGAACTGTATGATATAAATTAAAGATTAAAAGACTCTTGTTACACTTTCGACCTTCAGATATACCATGTCAGTGGATTCACTGAATGTATCACCAGGTAATGAATGCCAGGATTTCCCAGCTCAAAATTATCTTCAAAGATCTGCCAATATTCTTCATGTATATACTTTCTCTATTTCTTTAGATATTATTTATTATGCTTATAATGCTAGAAACTGTATTACATCATTTGCCTGATATAGCTTTATTGCTGCTACGTGTTTTTTCAGCCTGTACAGTAATCTGTTCTAAAACTCACGTTTGTGGTACGAACAGTTTCAGTAAAGTGGCTGACACATTAATAAAGCCGACCAATGTTAACTTATTTGTGATAACAGGTATTATTATGCAAGAAAACAAAACTTTAAAGCCGCTTTATTAAATGTGATGTGATTTTTTTCCCCACCTTCAAATGAATATGACTTTAAACAACTATAAAAGGTCTAAAACAGGGTTTCTTTGCTCCGGTCATGGAGGCTTACCTGCATAACATAATTTCAAGTTTCCCTTCTCATGACACAGTAGATTGTTTGTTGTAAGCAGTAGGGAAGCATTGAAGAGCAATGAGCCTCCATGACATGAGTTGGTAATCCATTATCTAAAGCACTTTGAGACCTCCATCAATGGCTACTACAGGAGACTATGATATTTGCCATGTAGAAAATATCTTATGTGGCATTATCCCGCCTCCTGTGATCATCAAAGTTTTTCTGATGCACTACTGCTGTGAGAATGAGCTGTCTCATATACATGCCAATCACATAACAAATGACAAGTGCCAGAATATTTCATAAAGTTACACCCACTACCCATGGTGGGTGGTCTTAACTCTGTACCACACATGTTTTTTGTTGTGTGGGTGTGCTATAGAAGTGTCACCCTTACTCTTTGTCTACCAGTTATTTTTGTCACTTCAAGGATCTGATTGTGTGATCACGCTTATTTTACAAAGAAATGCACAGACAAAAACTCATAATACACACACAGGTGTAAACACACACGGTAAACCTTCTACTGCCTTTTTCTCCTGCTCCTGCCTTTTGTGTCACTATCTCTGTGGGCATTTCTAAACAACAAGGGTTTTGTGTGTGTGTGTGTGTGTGTGTGTGCGTCTGTCCGTCTGTCTGTCTGTCTGTCTGTGTCTGAGTGTATGCATGTGTGGGGGGGGGGCACTCAAGCAGCTTTTGATGTGCAGGAAGAGTTTCAGTGAATATCCTTGATGAGCCTGTTTTTACTCACATATGTTGCAAAAGGACATCATGCTAATGATGAAATTCAGAAAATGTACGAGAAAATAGCTTAATAATGAATGTTACTGTTGCGTTATTGCAATTGTTAATATATGACAAAACATAATCATGTAATCTTTGGTGCCTGATTGTAGCTCCATTTTGCTTTTTTGCCTCCTGTTTTTAATCTGTGGGTAAATCTGTATTTTAATTAAAAATTTAAATCAGAACTAAATCCTGCGTTTGAACTGTTTCCTTGAGTCTGACTATTTGTAATGGATAAGCAGTAAATAGTTGGAGGGAGGAAGAAGTTTAAAGGGACTCCTACAGTAGACGGTACACTTAAGAGACAAAACATGTCCTGTTACCATGGTGGTGAGAACAAAGAGTGTAAAGTCATGTAGAGAAGAACAAAAGTACTCTGAACTGAAAACCAGAATAGGCATAGATTGGTGTGAAAAAGGAGAAGAAGCAATTCTTTGTCTTTTGAAGTCAACTTGCTGAATGTGTGATTTCACACAGTCATTCCCAGATTACAGGCTCACACCTTGGATCAATGGTTCTCATGTGTCCAAGAAGAAGCATAAGCAGGCTGTCTGTGTTCTCCTAAATTTTAAAGGAGATAAAGTGGTGGAAATCGTAACCCAAGCTTAACAAACTTATTCTTGAGTTCTTATAGTTAGTTAGTCCTTTAGTCTGCCCACTTGAATCAAATGGGTTTAAACTAAAACAAGCTAATGTACAACAAGTCTATATTTATAATGTTAACTTGGACCTAAGGTGTTCTGAGAGTGGAAGGCTTAAAATTGAAAAACTTTATAGCTGAAATAAATAACAAGATTTTATCCTACATATGTGAGTCATGAGGGCAATGTCTGAATAGTTTTATGCTCATAAAGTAAATCTTGCGCTTTTAAATTAGAAGGTCAGCGTGATAACAGTTAATGTTACAGTTATATGGATCCATTGCTGCAAAAAATTCTGAACTCCTGTCCTTTACTGGAAAGTTTTTTACAATCAGTCATATATCTAGGTCTGACTTAGATCTCTTTAGGTAATTGTTGACAATAATATTTTGGAAGGAAATGAAGTGGAAGGATATGATGTTGTCTCATTAAAAAGCCATGACAAGATAATACGTCGACACGACAGTAAGACAAAACAAAACATCTAGTATGATTAACATCGTTTTCAACCTTTCCATGACTCAGCTTAAATAGCAGTCACAAGAGCAGACGTGGGTGGTTAAATATGCTGAGGTTGGGACTGCTATATGCATATTGTTGTCTTTCTTTCTCAAACACGCACAGTCACTTTTAATCTGTGTGTGGTTAAGCCTACTGTATATATTGTATCTTGTTTTCCTATAGTGACTCAAGTCAAGAATGTTTTGATGTTCAGATACGCAATGAGGAAGCATATGTGCTGATTAGGCGTAATTACACCCTTTCATTTTCAAATGAAAAGTTAAGGTGAAGTTAATGGCGCATTTAAAGGCTAAACCAGTTGTTACATTCTTGAAGTGTCAGAGAACGACAATCCTTATCCTCAGTATACCAGAAAAGTCCAAATACCAAATATTTAGTACAGTGATATGTTTAATGGGGACATGCAAACAGCTTCAAATCGACGGTGTTCAAACGTGTAGTGTTAGTCACACTAAACAGTATCTAATAATAAATATTTTAGTAAATTTTACAGATTAAACAGGGGCAACACAGTGGTGAAGTGGGTAACATTGCATCTTAACAAGTCAAGTCAAGTCAAGAAGCTTTTCATTTCAACCACATATAGCTGATGCAGTACATAATGAAAAGAAACAACGTTTCTCCAGGACCCTGGTGCTACATAAACAACATACCACATATAATTACAAACAGAAACTACAACACAGAGACAGATAAAGTGCAATGTGTGCAACTAGATGCAAACAGAGCAGACAAGTCAGTGCAAAAACAGGAAGTTTTTTTAGCACAGAGAAGAACATGTGCAATGAAACAAAATGAAATGAAACAAAATGAAATGTGCAAACTTGAGAACTGTGTAAACCAGGTATCTGATAACATACCTGTAACATACCTGCCACTATATATATATATATATATATATATATATATATATATATATATATATATATATATATATATATATATATATAGTGCTAAAAATGGTATTTGTGCTAAAAATGGAGTAACAGCTCCAGGGCCATTGTTTTGAACCTGTCTTACTGTCTGTCTGAGGTTTGCATGTCTTGTCTTGTCGTGTGTGTGTGTGTGTGTGTGTGTGTGTTGTAGGTTTCCCAACAGCATGCTGATCAGGCTAAAAAAAAAGCTCTATATGTGACCTGGTGTTGCAGGCCAGGATTAAGTTTTTTCTAAAGGAGAACAAATAATAGACTAACGATTAGCTTTAGATAGATAGATAGATAGATAGATAGATAGATAGATAGATAGATAGATAGATAGATAGATAGATAGATAGATAGATAGAATTTGGAGTTATAAATAATAATAATAATAATAATAATAATGATAATAATAATAATAACAAGCAGTATTGTACAATACATAGTTTTATTTTAAGGGAAATTCTGTGAAATGGATGCCTGAAGGACTTCCTTTTTCCGCGCAAGAGTCCCGGGAATTCCAGGCCATGCTTCTTTCGCTTTTAATTGTTTTGAACTTTCAGTTCCTCGTGAATTCCCACACGAGAGCGAAAAACCTCTCCACTTTACAATCAACACCCGGGGCTCCGCCCATATATGGACGTAGTTGTTTTTTGCTTTTTTTTGTTCAAACACAGGACGTCATTTCCATAGATGGCCCAATCGGACACAATGTTTTTTTACGCATTCGGTGCGCTGCGTGACGGAGTGCGTCACGTTTGACCCCGCCCATCTGGAATGGAAAGAATTCTCCGTTTGCCAGAAGGAAACCAGTCTCTCGTCACCAGCGCACGTAATACATGGGTCGTGCTTTCGAGTGTTTTATCCGGACTGACAGAGAGGAAGGAAACACGAACAGCTCTTCTTCTCTCAACTGAACAAGAAAAAGGGCGATCTGTACACACTTGGGTCGAACAGGCTCGGAGAATTCATATTCGAAAGCAATAACAAGAAGGATATTTCGGCTGGTTTGTTTTGGAGAGAGCTCTTGGTTTCAGGTTCAGACTGAATTAACACTGTGTAGAAGATGGGACTACTTTTTGCCAAACTGATGACGGTGTTCGGAGATAGAGGTGAGGCTTTTAAATGTTCTAAAATGGCTATTAGATTGAGGTCTGGGAAGCAGAGCTAAGGGATACTTGTTTGTTTGTTTATTGATAGAGATGACCCCCCCCATAACAAAGTCATTATTATTATTGAGTTCTTATAGTTATTAACCCACTTTACTGGTCGCATGAATTCAGCAATTTGATTGATTTTTATTTTTGATGAAATAAGTCAATTTGGATCTAAAGTGAATTAAAAATCTATGGCTCAGATAAACAACAAATATTACTGTACACGTTTACATAATGAGCCTTTATTATCATTAGAGTTAAAGCCCTCCATGGCTGCGAAAGTCTGAGAAACACTGACCTAAACTGATTAAATGCTAATTTTAAGCAGCATCCTGGCAATAAACTAGTTTATTAATGACCTATTAGTTGTTCTACTTAGTAGCATTATCATTTTATTTATTTATTTTTTTTCCAAGGACAATTTCCTATTAGTTTATTAACTATTTTTAATGTTTAGAGCTCAAGTTTTGGACTTGGTGACAAAGTGGAATTCCCAGCTGAATTGAATCTCCTTTACTCTAACAGGAGACTTGAATAAATGAATATCAGTAACAGTGTTTGGCATTTCCCAATGTCCTGTCTTACACAATTATCAATACAGAGTATTTTTCTGTTGTGTTCACCTGTGCATTCCTGATAAGATGTTCAGTTCTTTTCACCTGAAAAACCCAGATAAGCAAATCACTTACATAAGCTGCCCCCCCCCATAACAACGGCACATTGAAACTGCATAGCTGTTCACTTGTTACTATGTCAAAGTTCTTATCCAGAGGTTTATGCCGTTCATCATAACTACGTAGAGTTGTATTCGTGATACTGAGATCAAACCCTTAACACTGCCAATAAAGTAACAAAACAGGCGTAAAGGAAAAGCCTTTAAAAGTGAACTTTAAAATTCCTGATCATTCAAGCCTGAATAACATTTTGGTGTAAATCACACAAACGCATTAGTAAAATTTTCAGTTAAAAGGGTACAACACTCCTGATGACATAACAAAGATATTCTGGTATTTTCTTCTCCCTGAACTCATGATGCTAAATCTCCAATCAAATCAGGCGTATGTAGATGTGTTTATGGGGGTGTTATGTGTCTGCTTCACACATCATTTTCTCTCCTCATTTCCTAGAACACAAGGTGATCATTGTAGGCTTGGATAATGCAGGGAAGACAACCATCCTCTACCAGTTGTAAGTGTTTTTAACAATCAAAATGTCTTAAAGAGTTATGTTGTAATAATCTGTTGTTTCAGAGCTTCAAGATTTAGGTGATTTATGCAATGTCTGTAATGATCTCTCTCTCTCTCTGTCTCTCTGGTTCTCTCATTTTAGTTTGACTAAAGAGGCTGTGCATACCACTCCTACTATTGGCAGCAATGTGGAGGAGATTTCTGTCAAGAAAACGCGCTTCCTTGTTTGGGACATTGGAGGTCAGGATGCTCTTCGAGCTAGCTGGAGCACCTATTACTGCAATACAGAAGTGAGTGAGAGATCACTTTTGGCTTCTCTAGACCTTTTATAATCAAAGTGCTTTTTAGTCGTATACAAAAATAATACAATCAAAAAAATACACTGGCAATATAATGGGAGCTATAAAGGAACTGCAATGATCCCATTATGGCTAGAAACAGCTAATCTACTAAATGTGCCTGCTTATAGAAATTTAATAGAAATACATATGTAATTAGGTTAGCAGCCTGTAAGATTTTTTGTGTCATTCACTTTAGTATGGTGATGTGCAAAACTGAGACGCTGCTATGAATTCAAATTTGCTCAACTGATTAGCCAACTGTCCCATACTGATACAAGGGAGCTTGTTGACACAAAACATCATGTGATAGTTAATAATACATGCTACTAATGAAATAATCTATAGCACCTGTTGAAAAATACTGTGTAATGCATTAAGAAAATCTATGATGGTGTCCATCATGAGATGGAATTGGCTTAATAGCTTCCAACAGGTTTCGGTTGTTTTCATTTAGGGACTTTCTGGTTATGATTACCACCAGAACCCAATTGGCTCTTCTTTCAGTAGAACCATTAGGAAGAACACAGTCTATTGGCCATTGCGGCCCATAATTTCAGTTGTGTGCATATAAACAGTATGCCATATATCATTTATACAGTTACTGTTCATTAGTGTATCAGTATGTTTGGCTTATTTTCTTTTTCCAACTTGCAGATTGTGATCCTGGTAGTAGATAGCACAGATCGGGAGCGTTTAACTCTTACGAAAGATGAACTACATAGAATGCTTGCACATGAGGTGAGCTCATTTTCATTTACATTGTTTTCTGTATAGCGATGATGTGCTGTTGCCATGACATAATTAGCTGCCAATATATAATTTAAATCTAAACTCCCAATCCAGGATCTGCAGAATGCTTCAGTGCTGGTGTTGGCCAATAAGCAGGACATGAAAAACAGCATGACAGCAGCAGAGATTTCCCAGAATCTCACTCTCACTTCTCTCACAGCTCACTCCTGGCATGTCCAGGCCTGCTGTGCCCTTACTGGAGAAGGGTAAGTCTGTAATTTCTTTTACTTATTATTATTATTTTGGCGTGCTAATGATATTTAATAATTGCAAGTTATTATGCCTTTGTTTAAAGATAGGCAGTGGTTGTCGAAACATAGGTTTTTAACCTTGTTATACTTGTGTTTTACTAGTTTTAGTGCTGTTAATATAATGGTAATAATATAATTATTAATGCTGTTACTAATACATTTTATGGTATGGCATCTCATTTTCTGAATGTGTTTTCTCCCCTCTCTAGCTTACCAGCAAGTCTGGACTGGATGCGTTCCCGAGTTGTAGCAAACTAGGCCGGAAGTGGTTCATAGTAACTCTGCAGAGCCAGAGTTTCTGTCCCATATGTGCCTACATTGTCATCAAACTCTCAGAGTTGATGTTGGGGCTTATTCAGAGCCCTATTAAAACTACAGGTGGACTGAACCCTGGACATGCAATGTATATTTGTATATACTGGCATGTACACATGTGCTAATTATGTCTTCATTTTAGAGGTCACATTGTTAACATTACAAACAGATTGTGTTGTCCAAGGTGGAAGAATTTGCACTGATTTTATGAATTCCGAACAAACTGTGTATTCTGGCCTGTGGCGCTACTATACTTCTTGAGAGTAGGGATCACTGCCCAAGCACAGCCCAATAGTATTTGGTGAGAAATTCATATGGATGTTGGTGCTCAGTTTTTAAGCTTCAAGCATTACTTCAGATATTTAATAGGATGTTATTTGTGTTTGATGGACCTAAGTCCAGTGAAATTAAACAAGTATTGACATTCTGAAATATTGAAAGCTGCTTATTCATACTATATTTTCTTGTTCATTTTTTGTACAAATAAAGGAATGTGAAAAAACTGTGAAATATGCATTCTAAATGTTTTGATTTCGAAGAAGTGTTCTATTGGAAAACTAGAGAAATTAGTCATGGAAAGAGTTCCAGGTGTTTTTCAAATAATGAGCTATAATGACTCTTGCAACAAAAATTGAGATAGCAATTGCCAGAAGTCCATCTAAAAGCTAGGCAATAACAATGCGTTTCATTATACAATTTAAAATGTAAACGTTAATTACATGACAGACGATTCTCAGATTTTCCAGTTTCCAGAAATTTTGAATCATGCATTAATTCAGATGTTATTGTCTGCCTACTAGCCAAATATAATCTTCTTAATGAAGCATTTAGTGAATGTATAAACAAAATCTCTAATTTTATTAGTTATGCCCATGGTGTAGAATACAAATTCCTTAAAGGTACTGAAAAGCAGGTTCAGAAGGGGGCACCCGGATTTGAACCGGGGACCTCTTGATCTGCAGTCAAATGCTCTACCACTGAGCTATACCCCCACACATAAACACTCTCAACTGACAACAGGTGTGTTCTAAATGGATGCCCTTTCAATGCATTTTAAACCTATCATTTTAATATTGGGTTCATAGACTAAAAGTCAATATGCAGTTTCCTACTGCCATTGGATTATCTACACATGATATCCTTTGTAGGCTTGGTCATTTCCAGATGACTTTTAATGTTGTAAACAGTTAAGGATACCTGAATCAGCGGAGTCAGGCAAGGGTACGCGGATTCGTCCAGGGGTAGATCTTACCCTGGATTACATTGTTGTCTTTGCTAATCCTTTTTTTAGTGAGTCCCTGCGAGTAGAGCTGGTATAATGATCAAGGGAATTTTTTTAATGTGGAGACAGTCCTTGTAGTTGGTGAAGGTGTTTGGAATATGTTCGTGGCCATCAACGGGCATCTTAACACAAATCAATCGTCTCTTGAAAGTCAAACCGTATTTGAGCAAATTTGCTGACCATGAGCATCCCTTCATGGTCACAATTTACCCATCTTTGTGAATTCCCCATTTTTTAATCCATTCCAAGAATAAGTGAGTTGGAAAGGCCTACCCTGGATTACGATGGTGTTGGAAAGAACGCATTCATTCATTGAGTCTAGAGGCGATATGCTTCATCTTTCTGGATATGCCCATGGACGACTCAACGGTCTAGAGCGCAGAGTGCTTAAAGGTACTGCAAAGCAAGTCTAGTAGGGGGCACCCATATTTGAACCAGGGACCACTTGATCTGCAGTCAAATGCTCTACCACTGAGCTACACCCCCACAGGTAAGTGCTTGCAACTGACAACAGGTGTGTTCTAAATGGATGCCCTTTCAATGCGTTTTAAACCTATCATTTTAATATTGGGTTTATAGAGTAAAAGTTAATAGTCTAGAGGGGATATGCTTCATCTTTTTGCTTATGCCCACGGACGACTCAACAGTCTAGATCGCTTAAAGGTACCGCAAAGCAAGTCCAGCAGGGGGTACCTAGATTTGAACCAGGGACCGCTTGAGCCGCAGTCAAATGCTCTACCACTGAGCTACACCCCCACAGGTAAGTACTTGCAACTGACAACAGGTGTGTTCTAAATGGATGCCCTTTCAACGCGTTTTAAACCTGTCATTTTAATATTGGGTTCATAGACTATGTGGCCCTATGTTGGTTTAAGTTTAAGATAAAGGGACAATCAGAGAAAACATAGCATTAAATATGTTAGCCTTTGAGAGCTCTTAGCAGAAAGCAAATAAACATAAACGAAATACACAAGTAAAATCAATTCAAAGTTAATCAAATATCCACTCACTTATACAATACAGACGGCTACAGGTTAAATCTAAATCCTAAAGGCTAATGGCTAAAGTCCCCCAAAAGAACTTAACCCTCAACAGACAACAGTAGCAGCCTCCTAAATAAAGAAAACAACAATTAGGAACTGCTTACACATCCATGTCACATTGCACATCACATCGATTTTGTACACATGCAAAACATGTCTTGAGCCAAGAAAATAAAACATTTACATTAACAATAACAGAGGATGAAAATAAAGCAAACTTACAATTATCTGAACAGCAGAGAATACATGGAACTCTTCCAGAACCTTCTCCCCTCTGCATACAATATTTGATATATTAGACTTAGTCATGCTAATCATCAATCTATGACATGTAACGCATGGTATAGCAATATATTAAATACAACTTACGCGCTCTCTCTTGGATACACAAAACACCTGCCAACAATACCCCACCAGCACTGAACAAAGCAACACTCCTCCTGTCCTTTTTTTCCAAAGTTTTAATGTTTAATTTGCAAATCTTTAGAAGTAAAGTTTGTTCTGGCTCATGCTTTCCTTAGCATTTTTCCCGCTTCTCTGCCACGCATGGGCTCAGCATGCACTGAGGTACAGAACAGTCTTAAAGGGGCAGCGTCCCTTTTCCGTGCATTTCCTATTATCTCATTCAATTAACATATACACACATATCACAGGGGTTTTCCTTAAGCTTGCGCACTATTGTCCAAACCACTTGGTTACACTCTCCCTTGCCTATAGTCATCGTCCTCGGTAACTACTTACATCCTACTCATTTAGCATTCCCTGAAGCTTCCCAGAAGTGTAAAGAACCATACCAGCTAAAACTTGAGACAGAATATCTGAGCTAAAGGACACTGCCTTACAAGCTGACTTAGGCAGATTATGTGGGTTACTGTGGACACCTGCAGTTTCCCTCTGTGTTCTTCATGGAGCTGGGGAAGGGACATCTGTCCTGCTACTGTTCCCTGCTCTCTTCCTTGGAATAGGCACAGGTCTAGACTCAATTACATCAGCAGGGAGATCAACACACACTGGCTCTAGGGGAGAAGATACAGGATCCAGTCTCCGGGTAACAAGAGAAGCATCATTGATATCTGTCCCTGAAACTGCCTCATTTTGCACTGGTCTCTCCACACCAAAACCAAAACCTCTTTCAGGTTCAGGAAGAAACTGACTGAACTCCTCAGGCATTGGCATCCGCACCCGCCCCTCCCCAGGATATCTAACCTTTTCCACTAACACACACTGTGGATCATGGAATTGTTCCTCTGGCTCTAAAACTCTGGTAGGATTATCCATTGAAGGAGCTGTTGAACACCTTTGTTTTGGCACTGGGGTGGGAGTCATGCAGAGGCGAAGGTTGGACCTATGCACTCGCTTGACCAGCCCTCCACCTAAAGGCTGCACTGTATATGTAGACCCCTGGACCTCTACCACCTTGTATTCCACCGATGACCATACATCTTGGATCTTGTTCCTTCCTAGTGGACGATGCCTTAAGTACACGATTTGTCCTACTTCTACTCCTGGACAGTACACATTTTCCTCATGCTGAGCAACCCTCTCTGAAGCCTTCCTCTCAGCATACTCTGTTGCTCGGCGATGTGCTTCCTGCAGTCGTTCCCTATGCACTGCCAACCAGTTAGGTTCAACATCAGTAGCTGGCTCTTGCCCTAACAAAGCATCGACAGGGAGATGTGGCTGAACACCAAAAAGCAGATAGTATGGTGAGTAATCTGTGGATGAGTGGGGTGTCACATTATATGTATAGACCACCTCAACTAGGTGCTCTGGCCATTTGCGCTTCTTTACTGGTGGAAGTGCACGCAAGAGACCATGAAGGGTTCTGTTGAACCTTTCACATTGGGGGTTACCTTGTGGGTGATGTGGCGTGGTACAGGTTTTCTTCACTCCATATAGCCGGCAGAGCTCAGAGATCACGGCACTTTCAAAATTCCGGCCCTGGTCAGAGTGCAAGCGTAGTGGCACACCATACTTTAGAAACCATTCTCGAAGAAGGCTCTTTGCCATAGTCTCTGCCTTCTGATCACGAGTGGGGAACGCCTGACTGAACTTAGTGAAAACATTGGTCACAACCAGGACATTCTCACAGCCATCAGAAGCTGGTTCTAGTACTGTAAAGTCTACTGCAACTACCTCCAGTGGACGGGAAGCTAAGAATGGCATCCAGGATGTCTGAAACCTAGGCCGTGGCATCTTAGAAAGCATGCATCTCTGACACCTCTTCACCCACCTCTCAACATCCTCATACATTCTTACCCAGAAACACCTTTGCCTCAACAGTCCTATTGTCCTTTCTATACCCTGATGCCCCATCTGATCATGAACACTCCTTAGAACTGGCTCGGTCAGACAGGCAGGCACTAACAATTGACAGCATTCACCCAAGTGGACATCATCTACCACACGGTACAAAAGACCCTGTTTCTCTCTAATCTTATGCCATTGTTTTAGCAGAGCAAGTACAGGTTTGGACAAGCCTAACCTTTCCTGTTGGGTGGGCTTTCCCTTTCTGCTTCAGAATTTCTTAAACATGCTAATTGTAGGATCTGTTTCTTGGAACTGACGGAGCTCTGTCTTTGAATATCCCGGGAAAGTAGGGGTATTTCCACATGCAACATCACCCTCAGTATTCTCAGTCACCTCAGACACTCTCAGCTGCCTAATATCATAGCACTCTACACCTGCTGCCAGCAGATCTGGTCCTAAAGCTGTCCCCGTCTTGAGAGAATTACAAATGGCCACACAGCCATCATATTCCACATCGTCCCCTTCCAACTCAGGCTCTTCCGGCCCTGACATCCGTGACAAAGCACCAGCTGCAGTGTTGCATTGCCCAGGGCGGTACTGCACATCAAAATCAAATACAGCAAGCTGGGCTACCCAACGCCGTTCAATTGCACCCAACTTAGCAATACCGAGATGACAGAGTGGGTTGTTGTCCGTCAACACAGTAAACTTAGATCCTAGCAAGTAACTCCTAAACTTCTCAGTCACTGCCCACTTCAGTGCTAGAAGCTCGAGCTTCATACTGCTGTAATTCCTATAATTTCTCTCAGCCCCTCGCAGCCTGCGGCTTGCATGAGCAATGGCAGTTTCCTTACCTCCCTGGTACTGGTACAAAACTGCACCCAGTCCCAGGTTGCTAACGTCCGTTTCTAGAATGAACGGCAAGGTAAAATCTGCATACCCCAGTATTGGAGAACTAGTCAACTTATCCTTAAGGTTTCCAAATGCTAGCTGGCACTCTGAGTTCCAGGAATGTCTGTACAACCACTGCACTTTAGAAGGACTGCTCTCTCTAAGACAAGTGTTTACTACTTCATGCAGGGGCCCCGCTACCTGAGAGAAACCTTCAATAAACCTCCTGTAGTAGCTACAAAATCCCCAAAATGATCTGAGTTCCCTAAGGGTACTAGGAACTGGCCATTGTCTCACAGCACTTATTTTCTCAGGATCTGCACTCACCCCCTGTGCTGAGACTTGATGACCCAGAAACCGAACTTCCGACTGCAGAAAACACCATTTTTCCACCTTAACCTTCAGTCCATTGTCTCTCAATCTCTGGAACAGTCTCTAGCCTATCCAAATGCTCTGAGAAGGATGACAAATACACTAACAGGTCATCTAGGTAGACTAGAACCATTTGGAAAATCAGATCGCTCATGGTGGCTTGCATCAGGCGCTGGAATGTTACTGGGGCATTACACAGGCCAAAAGGCATTTGTTGATATTCATATAGCCCAAATGGCGTAAGGAATGCTGTCTTATGCCTGTCCTTCTCATTAACTGCCACCTGATGATAACCACTAGCAAGGTCTATCGTCGAGAAAATCTGAGCCCCAGACAAAGCATCCAAGCTTTCATCTATCCTCGGCAATGGGAATGCGTCCCGCCTGGTCTTTGAGTTCAGTTTCCTGTAGTCCACACACAGCCTTAGACTACCATCTGCTTTGCGAACCAGCACAACTGGTGAAGCATACGGACTGGAGCTCTCCTTAATAATGCCTTTCCGAAGCAGCTCAGAGATGTGCCCTCTGACCTCCTCAAATTGATTCGGTGGTATGCGCCTGTGTGGCTGAGAGACTGGTCTATCATCAGTCAAGGGAATCTCATGTTTCACCTTATCTGTATATCCTAGATCCTCATCGCTAGCTGCAAACACCTCAACATAATACTTTAACAAAAGTGACCTTAGCTTTGCTTGCTGTTCTGATGTGCCGCCAATGTGAAACCTCTGTAAAAGCATTTGCGCCTCACTATCAGTTCCTATTGTCACTCCTGGTTCGACAATTACCTCCTCATGATAAGCAGCAACACGCTGAAATCTTACATGGCAGGGGCTCCTGTCAACAGATTGACACAGACCAAGAACGCCCAGCCTAACCTTAGGAGACAACCAGACATCATTGTGTGAGAAATTGATTACCTGCACTGGAAACACCCGTTGGTGTGGTGACACCAGGGTGGGGATGGGAAACAGTCCACCAGGTAAAGGGGTTCCTTCCGACTCTAAAAGCAACCAGGTCTCACATCCAACTGCTCTTCTATGTACTCTAGCATTAACCGTGGTTACAGAAGATGCAGGGACATAGGTTTTATGCTTTCTACTCACCCGAGCTGTGCGCACTGTCTCAGTCAGCTCCACCTCTTGTACTCTGTGAAATGCCTCCCTCCACACAGAATCTAACTTCCCTCCCAGGGCATTGTCAAATTCTGTAATGACCAACTGCCTTCACCTCTGAATAATATTCATACCCAGGATGCTAGGGGGAGATGAATCCTGTAAAGTTACACCCCCATCACGAACAATCAGAAACCCACATTCCGGTACGACTAATCCCATGACTTGTACATCTAGCTCGACATACCCCAAGTAAGGCAAAGGAAGCTTATTGGCTGCTGTTATCTTAAGCCACTTAGCCGTACAGTGCATGTCCTTGTCTTCTCCATGGAGATGATCTCTAAAGAAGTTCTCTGTCAGCATGCTCACATTACTCCCGGTGTCTAGTAGACATCTAACAGGTACACTACCAATATGAATATCAACCTCGGGGCACCTGCCTACTGCTCGTTCTAGAAACCTTTCCCTAGTCAACACACCACTTGTTGAGCTCTCAGGCTTCCCCAGCATTGCTCGGCTGTCTGCAGTGGAGGGATCCCCGTTTCCTTGTGCTGCACTATTTGGCCTTACCATTGACTGGTCCTTTGAACCACGTTGCGTCATACACTGCCGTGCTATATATTCAACCCCTTCACATCTCATGCAGATTGGTAGACCATCTGCAGCTCCCTTCTAAGAGAGGAGTCTCTCACACCTTCAATAAACTGATCTCTAAGAGTGAGCTGAGTGTTAGACACTGCACTTGGGGACTGCTGAAGAGCAGAGTTTAGTAACTGGGACAAAGCATGTGAATACTCACGAAAATCCTCTCCTTCCAACTGTCTGCATGCATAAAAGGCATGTAGCAACTGGGGTGTAGTACACTTCTCCCTAAACGCACCCCTCAAATATGAGAATAGCTCCTGAGGTCGCCTTATTTCCCCTTCCATACATAGCTTGACCTCATCTAAAGCTGATCCCCGTAAATGAGAAAGAATGAAGTCTACTTGGTCTTCAAGAGTTAACCGTCTCACTCTAATTACACTTTCAGCTTCTTCAATGAATTCATCTACAGTTTGATTATCTTTACCAGGCTCACCACAAAAAGGCACAATCTGCTTTTCCCTTGGGATGTACACATAAGATCTGGTAGTGACATTACTCATATTTGCAATGGTTGTCAGTATCTCATCATGTCTTCGGCCTAACTCTAAAATCTGTGACTGGAGGTGTGACATAGGATTAGCTATATTAGCTTAGATACACAAAACACCTTCCAACAATACCCCACCAGCGCTGAACAAAGCAACACTCCTCCTGTCCTTTTTTTCCAAAGTTTTAATGTTTAATTTGCAAATCTTTAGAAGTAAAGTTTCTTCTGGCTCATGCTTTCCTTAGCATTTTTCCCGCTTCTGTGCCACGCATGGGCCCAGCATGCACTGAGGCACAGAACAGTCATAAAGGGGCAGCATCCCTTTTCCGTGCATTTCCTATTATCTCATTCAATTAACATATACACACATATCACAGGGGTTTTCCTTAAGCTTGCGCATTATTGCCCAAACCACTTGGTTACACGTATTTGAGCAAATTTGCTGACCATGAGCATCCCTTCATGGTCACAATTTACCCATTTTCGAGAATTCCCCATTTTTTAATCCATTCCAAGAATAAGTGAGTTTGTCGGAGAGCGATGGAAAGGCCTACCCTGGATTACGATGGTGTTGGAAAGAACACCTTGATTGAGTCTATAGGCTTCATCTTTTTGGATATGCCCACAGACGACTCAAAGGTCTAGAGCGCAGATCGCTTAAAGGTACTGCAAAGCAAGTCCAGCACAGGGTACCCAGATTTGAACCAGGGCCCTCTTGAGCTGCAAACAAATGCTCTACCACTGAGCTATACCCCCACAGGTAAGTGCACTCAACTGACAACAGGTGTGTTCTAAATGGATGCCCTTTCAACGCATTTTAAACCTGTCATTTTAATATTGGGTTCATAGACTAAAAGTCAAAACACAGTTTCCTACTGACATTGGATTATCTACACATGATATCCTTGATGTATGATGATGTAGGCTTGGTCATTTCCAGTTGACTTTTAATGTTGTAAACTGTTAACCAGTTAAGGATACCTGAATCAGCAGAGTCAGGCAAGGGTTCCCGGATTCGTCCAGGGGGCCTTCTGATCCGCAATAAAATTCTCTAACACGCACTCTGCTTGGTCCCAATGAAAAGAGTGTCAACTGGTCTAGGTGGTCTAACGGTGTGGGAATTATTTTTTACAATGAAAACAGTCCCTGTTGGTAGAGGTGGCATAATGATCAGGGCAATATGTTACTGTGAAGACAGTCCTTGTTGGTGCAGGGTGTGTGGAATTTGTTCATAGCAGACTCTGGGCACCTTAACACCAATCAATTGCCCCTTGAAAGCCAAAGCCTTTTTGAGCATCTTTGCTATCCAAGAGCATCCCTTCAAGGCCACAATTTACCCATCTTTGTAAATTCACCACGTTGTGTAATCCATTCCACAGATAAGTGAGGCTGTCGGAGGAGGAAGGTAGGTCTTACCCTGGATTACATTGTTGTCTTTGCTAATCCTTTTTTTAGTGAGTCCCTGCGAGTAGAGCTGGTATAAAGATCAAGGGATTTTTTTAAATGTGGAGACAGTCCTTGTAGTTGATGGAGGTGTTTGGAATATGTTCGTGGCCATCAATGGGCATCTTAACACAAATCAATCGTCTCTTGAAAGCCAAACCGTATTTGAGCAAATTTGCTGACCATGAGCATCCCTTCATGGTCACAATTTACCCATCTTCGAGAATTCCCCATTTTTTAATCCATTCCAAGAATAAGTGAGTTGGAGAGCGATGGAAAGGCTGGATTATGATGGTGTTGGAAAGAACACCTTGATTGAGTCTAGAGGCGATATGCTTCATCTTTTTGGATATGCCCACAGACGACTCAACGGTCTAGAGTGCTTAAAGGTACCACAAAGCAAGTCCAGCAGGGGGCACCCGGAGTTGAACCAGGGACCTCTTGATCTGCAGTCAAATGCTCTACCACTGAGCTATACCCCCACAGGTAAGCACGCTCACCTGACAACAGGTGTGTTCTAAATGGCTGCCCTTTCAACGCGCTTTTAGAATCAAGATTCTAAAAGCTTTATTGTCATTTCAACCACATATAGCTGACGCAGTACATAGTGAAATGAAACAACGTTTCTCCAGGACCTGGTGCTACATAAACACACAACAACAAAGTTCAACACAAAACAACACCACAGAGCTAGGACAGAAGTTTGTCTTAGCCACATAAAGTGCACAGTGTGCAGCTAGGTGCAAACAGAGCATAGACAAGACAGTGCAAAAGACAATAAATACAAGAAAGACAACACAAATGAACACAGGACACTTAGCGCCGAAAAAGAAAGAAAAGAACATGTGTAATGGAATGTAAGTGAAATAAAATAAGATAAAGTGAAATGATGTAAAAAAGTATTGTGCAAAAATATTGTGCAAAAATACACAGCAGCGGTTGAGGTAGTGCAAATAGAAATAAACATAAATATGTCTATAGCACCGGATGACAGGTAGAGGTAGTGCAATAAGTAATGAACAGTATAAATTATGTGTGTGCGTGTCCACACAGTCAAGAGAGAGTGTGTGTGAATCTGTGTGTGAGAGAGACAGAGAGTTGATATACAGTTCAGTCCTGAGTGAGAGAGTGTGTGTGTGTGTGTGTGTGTGTATGTGTGTGTGTGTGAGAGAGTGTAGAACAGTTCAGTCCTGGGTGTTGAGGAGCCTGATGGCTTGAGGAAAGAAACTGTTACACAGTCTGTTTGTGAGGGGCCGAATGCTCCGGTACCTCTTTCCAGATGGCAGGAGGGTGAAGAGTGTGTGTGTGAGCGGTGTGTGGGGTCAGCCACAATGCTGTTAGCTTTGCGGATGCAGCGTGCGGTGTAAATGTCCGTGATAGAGGGGAGAGAGACTCCAATGATCTTTTCAGCTGTCCTCACTCTCCGCTGAAGGGTCTTGCGATCCGAGACGGTGCAGTTCCCAAACCAGGCAGTGATGCAGCTGCTCAGGATGCTTTCAATGGTCCCTCTGTAGAACAAAGTCAGGATGGGGGAAGGGAGATGGGCTTTCCTCAGCCTCCTCAGGAAGTAGAGGTGCTGCTGGGCTTTCTTGGTGATGGAGCTGGTGTTGAGTGACCAGGTGAAGTTCTCCGCCAGATGGACACCAAGGAATTTGGTGCTCTTGACGATCTCCACCGAGGATCCGTCGATGGACAGCGGAGAATGGTCACTCTGTGCTCTCCTGAAGTCAACAACCATCTCTTTGGTCTTGTCGACATTCAGGGAGAGGTTGTTGGCTCTGCACCATGCTGTTAGATGTTGCACCTCCTCTCTGTATGCTGACTCATCGTTCTTGCTGATGAGACCCACCACGGTCGTTTCATCAGCGAATTTGACGATGTGGTTGGAGCTGTGCATTGCTGCACAGTCGTGAGTCAGCAGAGTGAACAGCAATGGACTGAGCACACAGCCCTGAGGAGCTACAGTGCTCAGTGTGGTGGTGCTGGAGATACTATTCCTGATCCGGACTGACTGAGGTCTCCCAGTCAGGAAATCCAGGATCCAGTTGCAGAGAGAGGTGTTCAGGCCCAGGAGACTTAGCTTCTCAATCAGCTGCTGAGGGATGATTGTGTTGAATGCTGAATCTATGAACAGCATTCGAACGTAGGAGTCCTTACAGTCCAGGTGTGTGAGGGCCAGATGGAGGGTTGTGGGGATGGCGTCGTCCGTGGAGCAGTTAGGACAATACGCAAACTGCAAGGGGTCCAGCGAGGGTGGTAGCTGTGACTTGATGTGCCTCATGATGAGCCTCTCGAAGCATTTCATCACGATTGGTGTGACGGGACGATAGTCATTGAGGCAGGAAACCGTAGACTTCTTTGCCACAGGGACGATGGTCGTTGTCTTGAGGCACGTAGGGATGATGGAGATGCTCAGCGAGATGTTGAAGATGTCAGTGAAGACATCTGCTAGCTGCTCTGCACACTCCCTGAGAACTCTGCCAGGAATGTTGTCTGGTCCAGCAGACTTCCGTGGGTTAACTCTGCATAAAGTTCTCCTCACGTCAGCCATGGTGAGACAGAGCACTGGGTCATTAGGAGGAGGGATGGTCTTCCTCACTGTTGTGTTGTTCTGTGCCTCAAACCGAGCGTAGAAGTCATTCAGCGCGTCTGGAAGGGAGGCATCACTGTCACAGGCAGGTGAAGTTGTCCTGTAGTTGGTGATCGCCTGGATGCCCTGCCACATGCGCCGGGAGTCTCTGCTGTCATTTTAATATTTGGTTCATAGACTAAAAGTAAAAATGCAGTTTCCTACTGCCATTGGATTATCTACACATGATATCCTTTGTAGGCTTGGTCATTTCCAGTTGACTTTTAATGTTGTAACTGTTAACCAGTTAAGGATACCTGAATCAGCGGAGTCAGGCGAGGGTTCCCGGATTCGTCCAGGGGGCCTTCTGATCCGCAATAAAATTCTCTAACACGCACTCTGCTTGGTCCCAATGAAAAGAGTGTCAACTGGTCTAGGTGGTCTAACGGTGTGGGAATTATTTTTTACAATGAAAACAGTCCCTGTTGGTAGAGGTGGCATAATGATCAGGGCAATGTGTTACTGTGAAGACAGTCCTTGTTGGTGCAGGGTGTGTGGAATTTGTTCATAGCAGACTCTGGGCACCTTAACACAAAGCAATTGCACATTGAAAGCCAAAGCCTTTTTGAGCATCTTTGCTATCCAAGAGCATCCCTTCAAGGCCACAATTTACCCATCTTTGTAAATTCAACACGTTGTGTAATCCATTCCACAGATAAGTGAGGCTGTCGGAGGATGAACGTAGGTCTTACCCTGGATTACATTGTTGTATTTGCTAATCCTTTTTTTAGTGAGTCCCTGCGAGTAGAGCTGGTATAACGATCAAGGGAATTTTTTTAATGTGGAGACAGTCCTTGTAGTTGGTGGAGGTGTTTGGAATATGTTCGTGGCCATCAACGGGCATCTTAACACAAATCAATCGTCTCTTGAAAGTCAAACCATATTTGAGCAAATTTGCTGACCATGAGCATCCCTTCATGGTCACAATTTACCCATCTTTGTGAATTCCCCATTTTTTAATCCATTCCAAGAATAAGTGGGTTTGTCGGAGAGCGATGGAAAGGCCTACCCTGGATTACGATGGTGGTGGAAAGAACACCTTGATCGAGTCTAGAGGCGATATGCTTCATCTTTTTGGATATGCCCACGGACAACTCAACGGTCTAGAGCGCAGATCGCTTAAAGGTACCGCAAAGCAAGACCAGCAGGGGGCACCCAGATTTGAACTAGGGACCTCTTGATCTGCAGTCAAATGCTCTACCACTGAGCTATACCCCCACAGGTAATTGCACTCAACTGACAACAGGTGTGTTCTAAATGGATGCCCTTTCAACGTGTTTTAAACCAAGGGTTTATAGATTAAAAGTCAATACGCAGTTTCCTACTGTCATGGCATTATCTACACATGATATCCTTTGTAGGCTTGGTCATTTCCAGTTGACTTTTAATGTTGTAAACTGTTAACCAGTTAAGGATACCTGAATCAGCGGAGTCAGGCAGGGGTACGAGGATTCGTCCAGGGGGCCTTCTGATCCACAATAAAATTCTCTAACACGCACTCTGCTTGGTCCCAATGAAAAGAGTGTCAACTGGTCTAGGTGGTCTAATGGTGTGGGAATTATTTTTTACAATGAAAACAGTCCTGCTGGTAGAGGTGGCATAATGTTCAGGGCAATGTATTACTGTGAAGACAGTCCTTGTTGGTGGTGTTGTGTGGAATTTGTTCGTGGCCCATCTTTGTAAATTCCCAATTTTTTTATTCATTCCACGAATATGTGCGTTTGTCAGAGAGCGATGGAAGGGATCTTTACAATGGATTTCCTTGCTGCTGTTAATACTATTTCCACTGAGTTGTTGTTAGTTTATGTGGTATAATGATCATTGGAGTTTTTTCTGTGAAGACAGTCCTTGTTCCTTCTATCGGACTATCTACATTTGATATTCTTCTGAGGTTTGGTGATTTCCAAATGACTTCCAGATTTCCAGAATATCATAACCTATAAAGCAGTTAAGGTTACCTTAATCTGATTAGGCTTCAGTAAAACAGTGCCAGCTTTCGGAGGTAGCCTAATGGTGTGACTTCTTATGGCTCTTGATCTACAATCAAATGCTCTAATGTTATGCTATACCCACATAGCTAACAAATTTCATATCAAATATTGTGCTTTTTACGGAATATATAATTGTACCACATTTAAAGCCAATGGTGATGTCACATTTCGTGGTGCCTCAATGTAAACAAGAGGCAGAGCAGAAAAAACTTATTTTAATGCAAACCTCTTGAACTGCATTAAATTGTCTTCACACTCAGCAATGCCTCAAAGAATATCAGATCTTTACCTGACATCACTGCAAAACTAATAACTTCACTGTTCTTATTATAGCTTTCAGCCATGGTGCCATCTCTTATATACAATATTTTCTATACAGTTGTTTATTTTCTTGTTCATATTAATGTTCTAGACTGTAAATTCTGTGCCATTTATAACCAAATGTGAAATGTGAAAACTCAAGTCTAGTGGTGCCACCTTCTGGTAGCTTCATGATATTGTCTGTTATGTTACAGGCCATGAGGCGTCATTTTCAGCACTGTTCCACTTTTAGGGACAAATATATTGATCATATTGCAAATAGGGTATTATATTAAAATAAGTTAAATCTAATTGACTCACTGTCAGTCTTACTGGAAGCAGCTGTAAAGTGTAATGTTTGGTGCCATCTACTCTCTTAGTTCTTATACTGGTTCTGCTACTTAGCAGTCCTCTTGAAGCTACCTATGCTTAGCCTCCCTCTTGCACAAGGTGCTTCTCAGGGTCCCAAATATATGTTGAAACAATTACATTATGTACATAATTTCCTGAAAAGGCGTAACAAATAGATTATTTATTCAAAACAGGTGATATATAGTGATCACGTCTCCCTGATTCTTGTTCAGAAGTTATTTGTCATCTAGTTAATACTGCTTCTGTGATATGAGATGTGATCACAGGACACCTCATTGGAAGTTTTTTTGCTGCTGCTGTCTGGATATCACTTTGTACTTTCAGCATGTTCTACAAAGCTAGTAGTGGTGTGAATGTGGCAGTCATCTCTGAGACTTGTTCACAATTATTTTACAATATCTGAGGTTTTCAGTACAGTACAGGCTTGACTAGAAGGTCCCTGTGAAATTTTTCATATACTTTATCATATACTTTATTATTTATCACTGTGTGACTTTTCTGGATGCTCTCAACATCCAAGGCTATGCACATAAGGAGATATCCAGTTTATTCTCACCATTCCTGATGGTTACCCAAGGTTCAAAGAACCATGTTTACAAATGGCCAAAAGTTTGTGGGCACCTGACTATTGTATGCTATAGCATTAAATTTTCCCTTTTCTGAAACTAAGTGCTGTGCCAAAACATGTTTTGGCATGACAGTGTCCATGGGCACAAAGTGAGGACCATGAATAAATGGTTTGCTATAGCTGGAGTGGAAGAACTTGTGCCGTCTGCTCATTTCAGCCCGAAAGAAAACCTTTTGGATGAACTGGATTGCCAACTGTGCCCCAGACCTGATTGCTCAAACATCAGTGCCTGACCTCACTAATGATCTTTGTGGCTGAATGGGAACATGTCTGCAGAGCTATGCTCCAAAATTTTGTGAAAAGCCTTTCCAAATTATTGGAAGTTATTTTGACAGTGCCTATATCTGGAATGGAGGGCTCGGGGAGTGCACGGGCATCGGCTAACAACGTGTACTAGTTTTCTCTTGCTTGCTATGAGTGTCAATTACGCAGTATGATAGCTTAATGCTAGTTAGATAACGCATAATAGAGATAGCAAGTGAAATTGACTAGCTATCAAGTTAAGGGGGCACCCGGATTTGAACCGGGGACCTCTTGATCTGCAGTCAAATGCTCTACCACTGAGCTATACCCCCGATGAAGTCCTGAAATTCTTCACGCTTTATGACATTTGAGATGGAAAGTGCGTTTATAACTTACAGATAATTTTACGTACATGTTCATAATTTTCTTCTGATTGTGCTATAAAAAAATATACTACTAGCTAGCCGAGGAAAACCAAATCTAAAACAACATTTTAAGCAAATAAATTTGTATTTTAGACATTCAGCGTGGGTTTATTCATACGTTTTTGATTAGAGTCACGCAGCCGCGGAGTTTTCAGAAAGTTCAAGAAAACATACAAGAAAACTTCCCGCACGCGTAAAAAAAAAAATAAATAAATAAATAAAAAATCACAGCGCGCTCCCGTGTCGTGCGTGCCCATGCGCGGGAACGCGGAGCGCAGGATAGAGCAGTGTCGTGCCCGCGCTTCCGCGCGAGTCTGCTCGTTCGGTGACAGACAGCGGTGCAAAACATCACAAGCCGCCGCCGCCTGCACTGGATTTCTTGCTCAGATACCTGCCCGAATTTTACACACAATAATAACGAAGCATTAACTTCGGGACTCTATTCTGATCTCCTTTTTTTTCCCCCCCATCTCATCTGTCGCTCTAGGATTGTTTGAAAATGAATCCGCTGTGTAGTAGATGTAACCGAGTCGTGTATCCTACGGAAAAAGTGAATTGTCTTGACAAGGTAAGCTAACCAAAATGTATTTGGCTAAGTGCACTACCAACACTCCGATAGCACGAACACGCCATATTTTCGCAGATCCTCATAGGTTAATGAACAGCATTTCTACTTTTATGGGGTTTTTTTTTCCCCTTGCATTTAGGTTGAAACGGAAGCGGAACCAGTTAGTTAGCCAGCTAAGGCTAAGTAGCTTGTTGTGGTCGCGCAGTGAACGAGGGTTGCTATCCAGCTAATATTAGTGGCACTTTGGCATTAGCCGCTGCGCTAGCTCATTTGTCATTAGCCAAATGCACGTGCATATTCCTGGATAAGGAATGCTGGGTCGCGAGTCATTTGTGTGATATCTAAATGCTTGCTAAACAGAGGATGTAGCGGCGGGGGCGCGCCTGTGTGTGTGTGTGTGTGTGTGTGTGTGCTTGCGTGCACGGCCTCCTCCGTCGTGCTGAACAGCAAACGAGGAATCTGACGTGTCACACAGTCCCTGCAGTTCACTTCAGTGCAAAACGGAAGTCCTCGAGAATAACGCTTCAGCACACTTCTGTCAACAAGTTACAAAATTACATATGATGCTATTCATCTCGACACACTACAAAACACATGGCCGATGCCTCTCATCCGCCTGATCATCGTTTCCTTCGGTGCATGCCTTCAGTACTGACAATACACAACAACTAAATAACTACTTCCCCTGATCAACCCTTTGCTCCTGTTTTCTTCCTTCCTTCCTTCCTTTTTTTATTATTATTGACAACTTGTAGTTATTTGTATATGCAAACCGATCAGTGACTTAGGAAAAAGCTCAGTTGCAGGCCATTGCAATAGTTTGACAATGTGGGGGAAGAAAAAGACTCTGGACAATGTAGACTGTAAAGGCTTGGTTGGAAATAATCTGAGTATCCTTCAGTCAGTTCAGCCAAGTCATGAACAAAAACACAGCCTTTTTTTAAAATATCCATTTATTTAGAAATAAACGATGGCTGTTCGACATAAAGCTATACCACAGTTTTGATGGAGGTTAACAAGGTGACTTTGCAAATTTTTAAAAATGGCCTAGAAGGACTGTCAGATTGCATACACACTCCATGCAGAAGGCGTAAAGTCTCAGCCCCGTTAATAAAATATCTCCGGAACTTTTGTTCAGAAAAGGGTTTCGCGTCCACTTTGTGATTTATTTCGTAAGCAGAAGAAGTAGATTAGACGTTAGACCCCTTTTTCAATTTCCTATTTTGACAACAAAACTTTTCAGCTGCTGTGTTTTTATATATGTGTGTGTGTGTGTGTGTGCGTGCACTTAAGGCCCCAGGTGATTTGTGTAATGTACTTTAAAAATCGATTGATTTCTTACAGAACGGCTAATCATGAATCAATGGATCAGAGTAAGCTTGAGTCCATGGCTACTTGGGGCCTGCTAAAGAGAAAGTGCAGTTAAAAGAGGCAGAAAGCCTCCCACATATGATTACTCACATATGATCTAGAACAAGTAAGAGATTATTTAAGCACAAAGAAATATTAAACTGGTTGTGACAAACACAAGTGTTGTTGTTTGTTTGTTTTTTTGCTTTGCTTTGTGTTGTTTTGTTTTTATCCTCATTGTAATATGGATTTTGGTCTGGTCCACATTAACACAGGTGCAACTGTTCTGCCTTTCTATCCACACTAATACAAATACCGAAAACATGTTTTAGGGAAAGCTGAAACACTGGCATGTGATTGTCATGTGTTCTCATCAAATCCAAAATTATGGAACTTATTTTTCACTGTTTTTTTTTTTTTTTTGCTATTTTATTGTTTACAAGCCACACTGAAGCATATAAGGAATCGTGTGTTGTGTTCATTTTGTCAAAATAAATGAAAATGGTGGAAATGACTCAAATGTCAATGGTCAGACACCCAGTGTTCATGCCCAGCATGCCATTTTCTGTTTTCTGTTATGGCGAGAATGTGGACACGAAATTTGTCTAAAAACAGTAGTGGCTAAAATATTAAAACAGTTCTTAAAGGACCTGTGTTAGCGTGTATGAGGCCACTGTGTCATAGTGCACTGCTTTGCGTGCAAGTCTGTTAGGCAAAACCAATTTAACCATCTCAGAAGACATTTGCATTTCTCTGCGATATACAGTGTGAGAAAGTGTTCAGGAAAGCTTTACCAAAACTCTTGTTTGTTGAATGCAATGACAATGCAGCATCAGGCAGGTAGCTGCTGAGGTTGTAAAATTATCCTCAGTATGGCTTAAAACAGATTGGTTAAAAAAAAAAAAACACCAAAAAAATAAAAATGCATTGAGGGGAACCATATACACCATTACAAGCAGTGAGAGGTGAAGTGAATAACACTGATTATCTCCTCTTCATGGCACCTGTTAGTGGGTGGGATATATTAGGCAGCAAGTGAACATTTTGTCCTCAAAGTTGATGTGTTAGAAGGAGGAAAACTGGGCAAGCGTAAGGATTTGAGCGAGTTTGATGGAGGGCCAGATTGTGATGGCTAGACCACTGGATCAGAGCATCTCCAAAACTGCAGCTCTTGTGGGGTGTTCCCGGTCTGCAGTGGTCAGTATCTATCAAAAGTGGTCCAAGGAAGGAAAGGTGGTGAACCGGCGACAGGGTCATGGGCAGCCAAGGCTCATTGATGCACATGGGGAGCGAAGGCTGGCCCGTGTCATCCGATCCAACAGATGAGCTGTTGATCAACTTGCTGAAGAAGTTAATTCTGTTTTTTATAGAAAGATGTCAGAATATACGGTGCATGACGGTTCAGAGCTGTTTCGGCAGCAAAAAGAGGACCAACACGCTATTAGGCATGTGGTCATAATGTTATGCCTGATCAGTGTATACACAGTCATTGAACACCTAAAGGAGTGCTGACCAGTTGGATCTCAGGAGACAAGTTACTTGTCTCAACGTAAATGATATCAGCTTTCCCCAAAAACATGCACAAAAATGGTAGTTACAGTAGTTGTAATTATAGCCCCATACTATACAATCCCAAGCTGTGCCATTATGAAGCTAAAAATAGTGTCCCAAATGCTGTAAGTAAAGGGGCGGGGAGGTGAAGGAAGCATTTATTCTACATGCAGCATGCGCATGCACTTAACAGTATCAGTTCATAAAGGAACGTCATTTTGTGTCTTTAACATCTGTCTGTTTTCATCACCAACATTTGATCACGTTCCTTCAAAAGCAGCCCACATAAAAATTAGACGATGAATTTTTGACAGCAATTGTGGTACAACAATTGCAGTGTCGCATGCTTCTGTACAGGAAGCACACAGGAAAATAAGTTTATCTTCATGAAATTCTTGATGAAACTTACTCAGAGTTTCATAAGTGCTACAGCATCAAGTCATCTAATCTGCTTTATGTGAGTTGAGGTCACAATGCTTTGCCAGTCAGGTTTCTTGCCAAGTTGCTTGTGTCGGCTGTTTTGCAGTGGAGGGATTTATAACGCCTTTTGCATTTTGGTTATTTTGTGCCTGTTTTTCCCAAATCAACATTCTAAATAAGTTGTAGAATCAAATTGTTTTGTTGTACTGAAACAATCATTTTTATATGTAGGAGAGAGTGGGGTCAGAGTAAAACATTCTTAAAAATCCACTGGGGGTTTTTTTGTAACCACAAAAAATACATTTGACCGTTAAACACATCTAATTTTAATGTTCATATCAGAGGAAGTATAAGATTAAATCAAAGGACGAAATAGCGACTGACCACACCCGGCCCTTAGGTGTGATGCTTTGGTGTATTTCGGAGCGGCTGCAGAAAACTTTTCTCAGCCTGCACTGTTAGAGGATAAATGATGCATAAGTTTTCTGAATAAATCATTTTAAAGGACTCTAGAGGCTCCTCAGCTGCACTGAACAGCCGTCTGATTATTTGATGTTAATAACTTAACCAATCAATATATATATATATATATATATATATATATATATATATATATATATATATATATATATATATATATATATATATATATATATATAGGACAGTTACTGACCTTTTGCAAATGACCTTCAGCTGTGATTAAGCTAAAGGTCTTTCAGTAACAAGCTCAATCTAAGGGAGTCACTGACCCGTACTTTTCCAGTGGTTAACATAATTGCATGTAAAATAATGGACATACATACAAGGCCATCTTCTACTGAGCCTAATTAACTAATAGCTACTGAGTTAAATAGCTAAAGAAATAGCTACTAAGGTACATACCTAATCAAACTTGAGCCCTTAATTATGTTGGTAAATTTTCAGTATTCCCCATATAAAACCAGCAGACAATCTTATAGATCAAATGGAGACAAGTTTATTCTTCCTCTGAGGAGGGAGCAAGCAGCAGCAGCAGTGAATTATCTCTTCAGCGATACCACAGTATCAAGCCCATGATCAGGTCAGTAGTAGCTCTTTTATAGTGAGGTATAAACTATAGAACAATTTCTTATGTTACAAAATGAACATTTATAGAATGGGCATATAAAAGATTCTCCATCTCATGAGTAGGTAAAAAAGCTTCAGAAGGTGTTTCCCTGTATGCTTAACCAAATTTATCAGCAAAAGAACAACTGATAGTCATAATCTAATAATAGTGATTGAAGTGATAATGCAGAGAAGCACTTCAGTGCTTAAAATATAAATGGTATGTTAATGCATCTATTGCAGTAAATTGTAATAGTTAATCTTGCCTAGAATGAAGAACATACACCATATGGCGAAAGGTTTGTGGACCTTATATGTGCTTGTTGAATGTCCCATTCTGTCCCCCACCACCAGCCTTGCACCCATCTTCACTCGTCTGTCCACTACAATTTCCTGTGTGGCTGTTGAGATTTGCTCATTTCAGCCACAAGAGCATTAGTGTGATCAGGCGCTGATGTTGGCCGAGGCAGCCTGGGACACAGTCTGCATTCCAGTTCATCCTAAAGATGTTCAGTGGTGTTGAGGTGTGATGGTCAGATGTCCACAAAGTGACCCGAGTATTCAAAAGTCATGTAAGCTGAAGTAAAACTACTCGGAAGAAACAAATACGAATATCATTTAAAAAAAAAAAAAAAAAATCCTATTACAAAGGTCAATATCAGTCACACCATACCAATTATTTCCTAACCAGCTCTTTGTCTTTATTTGTGTGTTGTATGGGTTTGGCAGCAGAACGTGTTGCTTGTTTTATTAAACACTGGGCATACAGAAACACTCGTTTTTGCTCAGCACTTGACAGCTTTAACAAATGCAGGTCAAGTCAAAGTCAAAGAACTTCACTTCAACCATATATAGCTGATGCAGTACACAGTGAAATAAAACAACGTTCCTCCTAGACCAGAGGTGCTACACAGAACAAAAACAAAGTACATGTGACGCAGACAAACATAGAGATAAAGCTAAACCATACTTAAGCATTGACACTGAAATAGTTGTACATACTAGGATTGGATAGGATTTTTGTACTGTGTTGCATTCTCTTGCATTTATTTGTTTAGATTTTGTTTGTCATTGGTTTGTTCCATTTGGTATATGTAGTCTGCAGGCAAATTCTTAGCATTTTGCATACATAACATTTGACATAAAACATTATGTGCAATTACACACATGCACGTAGTACATATGTTTAGAGAAGAAAGTCACATGTCTTTGAAAACTAACTGTGTGTAAACGGGAGGTTAAGTGGAATGTACTTTCTTTTTCTTATCTTTAAACCCTCCCACGGTCAACACTGACTTAAAGTCCAACAAACTTTTGATCCGCTTCTTTCTCTTAATAATTAATTTCCATGTTCTTGTCGGTGTATTTTTGGTTATAACATTTCTAACACGGGGACATATTCAGAGATAGCAGTTGGTTAAAACTAGAACCCTGATTGCACATCTCAAATAAATATTTAAAGACACATGGTCTGGTTGCAAGTTCCCCCTTTTTTTTTTTTTATCTCACTGAACTTGTAATAAATCACAAGATCTTCATATTGCCATCTTCAGTTTGTCAAAATCAATTATTTATATGTATTTTCAGTATTCAGCTATGAGGTGTATTGGACTCTTCTCATATTTTCTGAACATCAGATGTTGAATTAGGGAACTGCTTGACCCATACAGCTATAGAATTTGTTCATTAAATAAAATCCATGGTCATCTTTCTAGACAGTGATCTGGCTAAATAAGAAGTTAACTCTCTTAATTGCTCATTTATTTACTCTTTGCCTTTCTCTCTCTCTCTTAGTACTGGCATAAAGGATGTTTCAGCTGTGAGGTATGCAAGATGACTCTAAACATGAAGAACTACAAAGGCTTTGATAAGAAACCATACTGCAATGCGTAAGTATCTCCAAACCGCTTGCGTTCGTGTGAGACAGTGACTGATTGCCTGTTTATAGTGTCAACACGGATATGTTGGAAAAGGCATGCAAACGCCGTCACTTTAAACACACCCTCTTTACACTAGGTGTTTGACAGGCAAGTCCGACACATGCACAGAGCTGTAATCTTGAGAAAGCCAATATATTTTTTATTAACTTTTATTCATATGTCATGTGTTAATTTCTGGGATTGTGCACGAGTGACATGTCGGATGATTCTAGAATACTTGTGGCTCCCATTTTGTGTAACCTTAGTTAAAACCAAATCAATATCAATCAAACTTAACTATTTTGTTGAAGCATCCTGTACTAGTCTTGTGTTTATCCAATCAAATTCTTTCTAGAATGAATATGTCCCACCCTCCAGGGATGGATCTTGGCCTACCGTATCAGTTTGTTAGCAATAAACATGGTCTTTGCATTAGATGCTTCCTTGTGACAATCCTATGGCTTTGCATGCAGTGTTACAATTATAACATTCCTAAATTGAACCGGAATTTCTGACTGTATATGTATGCCCATAGTCTTACTGGATGCATCAGGCCCAGATGGGTATTTTCACTTGCTATTGGACATGTTTGTGTTTTCTTGAGTTTCTTTTCTCATGAAATTTCCCTAAGGAAACCTAAGTAAAAATTCATTCTTTTTAACAGTCCTAACCCACTGACCGTTTTACCTTCTGCACTTTCATTAGAAACATAGATAGTTTAAATATATTAAAGCTAATTTCAATTGTTCTCTGAAATGTTTGATGAGGACTGGAAGTGTGAAGACATGTCTTCTTTAATGGCTAATTCTGAGGTGTGTGTTACAGACACTACCCAAAAACGTCATTCACGAGTGTTGCTGACACTCCCGAAAACCTACGCCTGAAACAGCAAAGCAAGATGCAAAGCCAGGTAACACACACACACTCTTTCTCCCTCTCTCTTTCTCTCTGTCCATTATTTCAGCGACGTATACAATTTTGCTCGAATACCTTTGGACAGCCAAAATAAGGATATTCTAAGAAAAGAAGTTTCAAACCCAACCATTCCTTTTACCTGTTTACCTTTGTTAATGCTGACTCAGGGTTTTACTCTTGCTTGCTTCTCTCTTTCAGACCCAGACACTTATAGATGCGCAAACTGTAATTTTACTGTGTTAAGTCATTGTGTCTGCTATATTTAGAGTGTTTGTGTATTGACAAAACTGATGTGATGCCTTGATGCTAGTATCCAGAAGGACACCCTTTTTGACCCATATACAAGGTGCATGTTTGTAACAAAGCACACAATCAAGTTTGTCAGGTTTTATCTTTTATCTTTATAGTGTCCACTACCACACAC
Source organism: Hemibagrus wyckioides (assembly GCF_019097595.1). Lineage (NCBI taxonomy): Eukaryota > Metazoa > Chordata > Actinopteri > Siluriformes > Bagridae > Hemibagrus > Hemibagrus wyckioides. The sequence goes on from NC_080711.1 coordinate 7,578,943, forward strand.
ACACACATTTTTTACATTTACTACATTTTTATTTTGTATATTTTCAGTGTTCAGAAAAACCAATCAACCCATGTTTTTGGTAGCTGAGTTGGGTCTAAATAGGGAAAATTACCACATAATACCATGAATCCTCATATTCGCGTGATTGTTGTCATTCTACATTCTTATTCCCTCTTTGAAGTCTGGCTATGTTACTTGTTGCAGACGTCCACGTAGGTATTTTTCGGTTTAACATTCCTTTCTGTCCATTGGAAATTTTTTGTGTGTGCTTTTTTTCCCTCCTATGCTATTAGTCCATTAGTATTAGTGTATAAACCATAGTCCTTCCACCACCAAAATTAGTTTGCTTAAATGTAGAATAATGATTCATTTCTCCTCCTTTGTTTAGCCTGGACTGTGTCATAAATGCCAGGGCCTATTTTTGATTTCAGACCCTTTAATTAGGCAGGCATAAAATGAGAAGGAACATTGGCTGGACTGGTCACTGCTCAGAATGTGCAAAGACTTTTCTGCTAGATTAGTAAAGTAGTCCATCTGATTGTACTTTAAAATCTTTTTTAACCAAACATACCTTCTGACTTTCCTGGGTTTTTATGCTTTGAAAATAAAGCCCTCATTTCCAGTGCAAAATTTTTGTCAGAATAACAAATCATTAACAGTCTGTTACTTGATCTAATGCCTTTTATTTATGTATATTGCAGGTGCTCTACAAGGAGGAGTTTGAGAAGAACAAAGGGAAAGGCTTCAGTGTTGTAGCTGACACACCAGAGATGCAGAGAATTAAGAAAACCCAAGATCAGATCAGCAACGTAGGTCACAGGCAACACACGAGCTCTTCCAGTGTGAGCTTTAAGTTTTTATTAAATTCGCAAAGCAGTGAATTCACCAAAATCTTTGTCAGAGGTTTAGTTAAAATGGTGTATAGCATAAAGGGTCACAAATATTTGTGCATTTGGTTACGTCTTACTTTTTTGTAAGGGGGAAACAACTAGAGAGTACAAAACCATTTTTAAGCCACAGTTAGACACTCAAGGGATGAGTGGAGCCATGACAGGATAGGATGGAGATTGCAGTAGTGTTATGTGATGAATATAATGCTATTGTTATAATAGCTCATTTAATCAGCCTGAGTGATCATGTTATTCTGATTTCTTGATTGGAGAAGTGTGTAATATGGTTACATCCACTGGATGAATAAGTATGTTGAGAGGCATAGAAGAGGGAGAGAAATGAATAAATCCTGTCCAAAATTCAGCTATAGAATTAGACAGATTTGGCATGAATACAAAAGCATGTGGGTTCTTCATTCTCTATTAGCCATAATCATGACCACACTGCATGCGAACTCTCCCAGAACAACATCTTGGACCTGCTTTCTGCGCTGCTTTGCTGTGTCATTTGAGTAAGCAAAAAGGTCAGCTGAAACAGGAATATGAGACATCTGTTGAGCGATGATGGAGCATCAAATATCTCTGGTTCTCTAGAACAGATGCTTCATCCAGCATCAGTGCACAAAGTGCTGATGAAGACGATCTGTTGCAGAATATGCCTGTAATTGATCTTTAACGTTTGTTATCAGCAGTTACAGTTGTCCATGCAAAACCTTAAATAGTGCTGAAGGCTAATCAAAGTGTCTTGCTGTGAACTGGTAATTAAATAGGTGAATATTAGTGCTACACTACTTTGAAAGCTTCCATTCATCTCTATGTTCTTAGCAATCTGGTGGTTAATAAATCGTTAACTGTATGCCCTAAATAGACTTAAATATAGACCTTGGCCTTCCTTTTCCAGGATTATAGTGACATGTAAAGGTCTTTTAATAGAATCCCTGTCATAGTATTTTACTTTAAATATATACTGTGGTTAGACAGTGTGCATCACTTATTCATGTGCAGTTCATTTGTATGTGTATGTATATTGTAGATTAAATATCATGAGGATTTTGAAAAGAGTAAAATGGGAGGAGAAGTTCACCATCCACCTCCGCAACAAAGCACAACTCCAGGTATATACTCCCTTTCAACCCAAACGCACCGCTAATTAGAATGCTTGTGCTTTTAGTTTGTAATCATTGCTAAGACACTACAAACAGTTACACACTCTGCCTTTTCTCTATCTTTGCTTTTTCTCCAGTATATCAACCCCCAGCTGCATCGCAGAACTACCACTATGAGCCAGAACCAGTGCGCCAAGCTGCTGCAGCTCCTCCGCCTAGCTCTGGGGTAATGAATTACACACATTTACACAAACACTGTTTTTTCTCCCTCACAAAAGGTCTTTGGAAGTCTCTCAATATCTACTGATCAGACACGGCAGTTTGTTTCCCTAAATGATTCTGTGTGAATACCGTTGCTTTTCTTTATTCTGCTCAGGATCGCAATAGCGATGCACCATTAAGGCCAGTTCTGCAGTCGTATTGTCTTTACTAGACTTGTCTTTGTATTACTGTTGAGTTTTGTTATTGGGCTATGAGTAGAACCCCAAAAATAAAATTTGAGTCACAATAATAAAATCACTGAGACACTTTATTTATCCAGTCAGCCAGTCATGTGTCATCAGTGCAGATTTTGCAGGTCAAGATCCGTGGTTAATGTTCAAATCAAATATCAGAATAGGGGAAAATGAGATGTCAGTGACTTTAACCATGACATGGTTTTTATTGGCTGCCTTGAGCATTTCAGAAACTTATGATCTGCACACATAACATACTTAAGAGTTTACTCAGATCGGTGTGGTAAAACAAAATACATCCAGTAAACAGCATTCTCTGGGTGTAATCATTAATGAGAGGTCAGAGAATAATTGCCAGAGTGGTTTTAGCTAATGGGAAGTCTGCAGTGACTCGACTAACCACTTTTTACACCCATGGTGACCATTTCAGTGAGCCTGTACTGTAGCCTCAGATCCCTGTTCTTGTCTGTCAGGAGGGAAACCTAATGCGGTTCAACTCAGTCACAGTTTGTAAATGGTGGTTACAACTCAGTTGTAAACGGTGGTTATTTGACTTCCTGTCTGGCGGTTCTCCTTTGACCTCTCAGTTCAACAAAGCACTTCCACCCTCAGAACTGCCACTCACTGGATGATTTTTATTCTCACCCCATTCTGTATAAAACCCATAGACCATTAACAATTCCTGGAGGTATTCTGAAATGTTCAAACCATTACGTCTGCTCCCAATATCCATGCCACACTTAAAGTCACTAAGATCATGGGGTTTTTTTCTAGATTATGATGTTTGAAATATTACATGAATGTCCTGCACTATTTCTGCATGACTTTATACATTATCCTGCTTCTCAGGTTAATTGCAGGAAAGAGAAGGTGTAGAGGTGTTCCTAACAAAGTGATTAGTGAGTGTATATTGAGGATTTGCCAGTCATCAGTAGAACTATTACTGAGTCCCCAAAGAAAAGTGCCATATGATGTACCACTATTGGACTATTTCTGTATCTCTGCTTCTCTTATTATCATGCCTAATATGCCTATATCTTTGCCTGTTTTCAGAAACGTTACCGGGCAGTGTATGACTACACCGCAGCTGATGAAGATGAAGTGTCATTCCTTGACGGTGATGTGATTGTGGACGTGCAGCCAATTGATGAAGGATGGATGTATGGAAGAGTGGAGCGCACTGGTCAGCAGGGCATGCTGCCTGCTAACTATGTGGAGGCCATATGAGAAAGTAAACAAGAAAGTGATAGAGGGAGATGAAGAAAGATGGAATGAGAGAGATAGAGAGAAATGGATAACAGGAGGCCCAGTGCCATTCCATATTTTAAGAGCTATTTTCTTTCCTTTCTTTGTGCTTTCTTATTACTTCGCCTATGCCGATAACTCATGCAAAACACATGCATACAAAAATGCACTCACACATTTATATAGTGTAGACATACATACACATTGTGTATACCCATGTCTTGCTCTACCTGCTCTGTTTCTCTCTGCTCCCTCTTAGATCTCGCTGTTTGACCGTCTACCTTGTCTTGTTTTTCAGTCTTGGAGAGGTGCTGTCACAAGTGGCACTTAACAGTTAAATGACACATTCACAGCCAAACAGACCTCTGAATTTTTTTTCAAGGCTGCTTTATAGCACTTCGTGAACAGACAGCCCTAGCCATGTCAATCATTCCACACTTGCCATGACAATGAGATCCTGTTTTCTTTTCTGACCTTTTTGCAGCCTGTCGCTAGTTGTACCTATCATTCTAGCCCATGTGGCATCTCAATGGTTGTGCAGTAGTAATGATGCTTGAACATGAAGACTTCTGATCATTCCATTTGTTCCACTGAGTCTTAAAGCGTATCCATCAGACCTCATGGGTATTGTAGTGAAACTGGAATACATGTGTGTGTATATAAAAAGATCCTCTTACTGTGGCATCGGTTTGTGTATGGGTGTAGTGTGACTGGTGACCCTGCTCACGAGGCAGTGTTTCAATCATCTCCTTCACATGTAACACTTCATCTCTGTGCTTTCATATAAAACATATATGTTCTAGTCTCTCTTTTTTTTTTTGTTGCACACTTACTGCGTAAAGGTAAAGTGGTATTCTCTGCTCTTCATAAAAGCAAAAAGTAGATCCATAGCACTCACCACTTACCTGAGAGCAGAACTGGATAACCAGTGAAAGGGAAGGAGGAAGCACAATTCTGTGGACCATTTTAGTGTTTTTTTTTTTTTTTTTTTTGTCTTGACACCGATTAAGCCTAGTCCTGGACTAAATATCACTGTTAACCTCCTTGTGAAAAAATGCTTCAGAGTTGTAGACTAAGCTAAATCTGTGCCTAAGAACTATCCCTATATATGTTTTAACTCTCTTTCTTTTAGTTTTGTTCAGGAACATTCCGTGTGCATTGTATGATAATGTATCTCAGCATGTATCTCTGCACTATTCTTTATGAAGTTATTGTTTTGTTTTGTTTTGTTTTTCCTCTCATCCTTTGCATATTCTCATTACTTTGTTCATATTGTATGAGCCGGATTTGTAATGTCAGTTAATCAATATCAGTGGAATAAAACAGATTTATTTGTATATCAAGACAGGCCAGTTTGTCAATAGAGACAATACTCTGAGCTTTTGAACCTAACATATCATACTGCACCCTATGTAGGAACAAGAACAGTCCTTATTTTGCTGCTTATAGTGTGCAAATTACACAGAATGTCACATAAGAGATCCAACATATATGTTTAAAACTAAAGGTCTAACATGAACTTTTTTGTTTTGAGCTTCTTTTTTTTTTCTCCACATGGTCAGTTGTTGAATGTGATCTTTGCTTGTAAAGATAAAGCAGTTTGTCTCATTACCCTAAATAAGAACGATTTAAAGTGTTACCTTTTCTCTATGTGTTCTGTTGCTTCTCAGATCTCGTCTTCCCTAATTAACTAACATAGAACAGCCAGCCTTTACTTAAATGACAACCGTTATCAATGCTGCGTGCTTTTTCCCCTTGTTTCAGTCTCCGGTTCTATTCTGACGTTCCGTAGTATGATGAGCTTGAGGATCAGCTTTGCACAGCAAGATCTGCACTTTGTGGCCAAATGTATGTGGACATTTGGGTACTGAACATCCCATTCCAAAATAAATTGTTCCCAGTTTCCTGCAATAATTGCCTCCACTCTTCTGGAAAGGCTTTACACTAGATTTTGGAATTTGGCTTTTAGGATTTGTGCACATTCAGCCACAAGAGGTCAGGCACTGATGCCAGGTGAGAAACTGTCATAACAGTTCATCCCAAACCTGTTTAGGTCAGTGTAGATCAGGGCTCTGCAGGTCACTGGAGATCACTGGAGGTCACTTCTTCTACTCCAACCCTGGCAAACCATACACTCATGTTTGGGCCCTGCCCTTAGTTCAACCGTTATATGGATATGACCCACATATTTGTCAGTTGTCCACATGCTTTTGGCCATTTAGTGTAATTCAGCATTAAATTTATACTAACACTGTTAGTTAAATCACCTCTCTGAAAAGTCTCCTAAAATTATTTTGTTTATTTGTAAACATCCATATGACCATAAAGCACCTCGACTATATCTGCATTATAACTCGTTCTGTGTTTCACGATAAAAAGCTCAACTGATCCATATAACAGCTTGTCTGGTCCTAGTGTTCCTTTATTGTACATGGTTACAGAGTGGATATGATTTGAAACTTGACTGTAAAATTCTTCCAATCTGGTCACGAAGCCTTCGGTCATGCCTTTTCTAAGTGTAAGAATGCCTTCAGTTACTGTTCTTATGTGTAGCATACATATATACCTGAACAGCAAAGTGATAAAAAAGAGATTGCTATAGAATTGGAGACAAGTACAACTATGCAACATCTCAAATTGACAATATACATTATATAGCCAAAATTTTGTGGGCACCTGGCCATTACATCCATATGTATTCCTTCCCCCAACTGATACCACAAAATTAGAAACACAATTGTCTTTGTATGTTGTTTTAGAGGCCCAAACTATCATAAAGGCATAATTTGGAATGGAGGACTTTCCTGCCCAAAACCCTGACCTCAACCCAACTGAACACCTTTGGTATTAACCGGAATCTAGATCAAGCTTCCTCAACCAGCATCAGTGCCTGATTTTACTAGTGCTCTTGTGGCTGAATGAGTACAAATCCCCACAGCTACTCTCCAAAATCTAATGGAAAACCTTCCCGAAAGAGTGGAGGTGAATGTAACAGCAAAAGGAGGACCAAATCTAGAAGGAATGTTCAGCAAACACATAAGGGTTTTATGGTCAGGTGTCCACAAACTTTATGAGATAGTTTGTTAATGTAGCTCAGATTACTGAACACTGAAACACTGAGCTAATGACAAAAACTTTAATATGCTAACAATTCATAAAGCTGAGTCTCTATACATGCTCTGAATTAAGATTGTATACATGGATGACATTTTTTTTCTGTTCTTAAAGAGCAAGATGTAAATGTTTTAGGTTTAAGATTATATAGATCTGAGCAACTCTTTTCATGATTCTTATACCAACAAACTATAGATTCTTATCACATACATCCTAGAGCTTCTTTTTTATTTTAGTGTCTGTTCGGTTGTATGTGTATGTTTTCAGATGTCATGCCACACTGAGCTCCCATGCTCAAACATTAAACCCCAGGTTTAACTGCTTTTCTTTTAATGCATATACAGTAGGTGATATAGGTGAGGTGTGGAGATGCCTTGTGTGTTAATCACTAAAAGAATCGTTCAAGATCTTGTGTCTGGTCACTGTGATTGTATATGAAACCCTTACTGATACAGATCTGTTTATTTAAAACAGAGATTGTGTGCATTCTGGAGTTCAATTCATTTTCATTTACTGCAGTGAGGTTGTCTACCATTAAATCATCAGTTTGCAGAATCATTAATAGAGGTTCTTATAATGCATCACAAATGCAATCTGTCTTTTCACCAGTATATCTGAAAAAAAAAACATTATCTTTTATTAATATTTTTATTCATTAATAGTTGTAAACTGAATTTCTTTTCCAGTTGGATTATTTTAATATAGCCACATTTAAAAAGGTAAGGGTCTGGGATTTGTAGCCAGGGAAAGCCAGACATTTTACACCGTAATGAAGAGTTTAGACCCAGGTATTTTATTGGGGTAGACGTTTGGGGGACATCTTCACATGTCCTGTGTCGGATCTCCATCAGACATAAAAGTCATACGCAATTGCAGTATGTGTTTATATAGCAAACTATAGCTAACATAACTATATGTTATAGGCTATATCTATGAACTATATTTATACACTGATCAGGCATAACATTATGAGCAGTAAGAGGTGAAGTGAATAACACTGTTTATCTCCTCATCATGGCACCTGTTAGTGGGTGGGATATATTAGGCAGCAAGTGAACATTTTGTTCCTAAACGTTGATGTGTTAGAAGCAGGAAAAATGGACAAGCGTAAGGATTTGAGCGAGTTTGACAAGAGCCAAATTGTGATGGCTAGACGACTGGATCAGAGCATCTCCAAAACTGCAGCTCTTGTGGGGTGTTCCCAGTCTGCAGTGGTCAGTATCTATCAAAATTGGTCCAAGGAAGGAACAGTGGTGAACTGGTGATGGACAAGAAGAGCAAAGGCTGGCCCGTGTGATCCGATCCAACAGACAAGCTACTGTTGCTCAAACTGTTGAAGAAGTTAATGCTGGTTCTGATAGAAAGGTGTCATTAGGCAGGTGGTCATAATGTTATGCCTGGCCAGTGTATATAGCTTTATCTAGGGTATATTTTATGAACTACACCAGTGTTACAAATGTAATATTGCAATAATCATAATCTTTATATAATTATAATTTTTACTGTGCTGGCCAGAGGTGTGGCCATCAGGGTGGCACACCTTACTTATGCCCAGTTTGTTGTTATGGAACAATGTATATCTAAAAAATACTCTTTTTAATATTTCAAAATTACCTTCATATACAAATATACCTACCCTGTTATAAATCATACATTTGGAGCATCAGTAGGAGTAGCTTATGCAGTTGGACGCCCACGTTACCGTGAAGAGGGAAGACAGACGGGGGGGGGGGGGTGATGCTCTGTACCGGGCTACACCGGAAGTCGCTTCTCCACTCACATCTCCAAGATTTGTCCACAAACAGCTCGCCAAGACTGTGTTCGTGTTCTCCGACGCAGACACCATGGTGGACATCTTGGTGCTGATGTTCTTCGCGATCATCGGGCTCGCTTTTCTCTCCTACATCATCTACATGCTGTGATGCGCGCGCAGTAGCATTCATGGGGCACTGTGATGGATGATGTGCACGGACTGCGCCTCCCAGGGAATCTCCCAGGCAAAGAGTAGGCCATATTCATATTTACTGGACAAAAATGTCTTTTTTTAGTTTTATATCTAAGAATTTGTGCATGAAAAGAAAAAGTCCCACATTATAGACTATATATTATATGTATTATGATTATTTTTGGCTACATGTCGATTCTAAGATCTATCTATCTATCTATCTATCTATCACTGTGGTCATAAATCACAATTGCATAACAATAAAACGTTTATAGGGCTCATTTACATATGGTAGATATCACTAGGCTGTTGCAAAGGTCAGCATTGCATAAAAAAAATTAACCAATTACGCAGTCCTTATAATTGGTGACCTGTCCAGGGTGTACCCCTGCCTTTCGCCCAATGTGTGCTGGGATAGGCTCCAGCAGACCCCCGTGACCCTAATTAGCAATAAAGCGGGTATAGACGATGGATGGATGGATGGATGGATGGATGGATGGAGGGATGGATGGATGGAGGGAGGGAGGGATGGATGGAGGGATGGAGGGAGGGAGGGAGGGATGGATGGATGGAGGGATGGAGGGATGGATGGAGGGAGGGAGGGAGGGATGGATGGATGGATGGAGGGAGGGAGGGAGGGAGGGAGGGATGGATGGAGGGATGGAGGGATGGATGGATGGAGGGATGGATGGAGGGATGGATGGGCAGTCCTGATATATAAACCACATATCAATGTATGGTTCATTTTTGTGATCTTGTACAATAATATATTGTGGTAGATTATAGTCATACCTGTTACATCCTTAAAAACAAGGTACTTTCATTGTACTCTGTTTTTAAAATACTCTAATTGAAATTAGTCAATTTAAAAATAAAAAATAATAATAATAAAAAACTAACAAATCCGTATTCACCATTATTTAGGGCATATACGGTAGACCACAATTTTATATAGTGTTTAGTGTTTATTTCCAACTCTGACATTCCTGATAGATAGATTTTTTTGTTTACTGATAGAGATAAATATAATAACTGTACTGCAACAATAAGACCTGTTGTGGTTACAGTTTCAGGAGGAAACCTGGAGGAGGAATGATGGTATTCGGCCACTGGAGAGATGGTCTGGTCATATCAAATGGAGCCGGAGCAAGAGGAACATCTTTATGAAAATTGTCGTCTCAAATATTCACACACTTTTCTCCCCATTTTTCCATAATGATGGTTTCTTGATCATCCTAACCACCATCACAGTGCCATGAGATCCTGCTGTACTTGTTTTTAAAGTGTATGACAATAATATCTGCAGCTTTTTCTTTGTAACTTTGAACTGTCTGTAATGGAGTATATTAATTAGTTGAGAAAAATCTGTTCAAGTGCTTGTGAGTTAGACAAAGGATAAAGAAATGGAGAGATTGAGACCATACAGTAGAATCTTTCAAGGCTACATTTTATTCACTTCCTTTGATGACTTCACCAGACATGTAATATGCACACTTTTTAACCTTTATTCTTCCACAGGATAATAACTGCTGGGGCACTATTTGAAATAAAGAGGCAATGAAAAATATTCTGGTTTTATGTCATTTATTATTGTAACAAGTTTGCCTGCCATCTACTCACAATCCTTTCTCGTGGTTAGAAGCAACAAATTGTTCCCAGTTTGAAATCGATAAAAATACTAAGAAGACTGCAGACTTCTGTGGTCATTGATGGAAGAAGTCTAAAAACAGATGCTAAGATAGCAAATGGAACCTTTATTATTTTTTTTACTAGCAAAATATCCGAGCACCCAATCACTTACAGCCGTTTGTGCGCGTTCTTTCGCGTGGATACGTGGGATTTTAGCGACATCTAGTGGTAGTAATGAGAACAGGACACTACCTAACCAGCAAGGTAACTGTGTCTAATTGAGTCATAGATACTGTTCATGGATTCAGGTATATGACCTGACTATATAAACTGAATAGCAACTTCAAATGTTGTCTTCCAGCCCAGACAATTTTGTCTCCTGACAACATATTAATTACTGTGAGCCCTGTATCTCGTTTTGGCCCTTAAGATGATTCCCAACTTTATGGTACGTTTGTTAAGAGTCTACTAATGCTGAGAGCTGGATGATGTGTGCCACATGTCTCATTGATCTGTAAAGTCCAGACCAACTTCTGTGATTATATCCCCTACATTACAATAAAATGCATAAATATCATATTTCTTTACTCACAACATCCAACTTCAATTCAGATTCTTTATTTGTCATGTTTTGCAGCTGTGTTAACAAAAGAAAGCCACCAATTTTTGTCGTAGTCCAGCTTAAAGTATTTATAATGCTATCTTCACCAAGAATGTTTTGTCAAAAAGCTTCGCAGTAGCCTGGAGAATACAAAGCATTGGAATTTAATGGAACAAAAAGCTTTTCCTACTCCTTTTCCCTTTAGTTAGGCTCTAATTTATTTTTATTATTTGATTTTGAATGGTATAATATTGAAGATACAGCAAACAAGTCTGCTACACGTTCTGTTATAGTTAAATACCAGCAAGCCAAATGAAAACAATCAATGCCATAAATTTGAATAGTTTTTTTTCTTGAGAAACACAGACAAACACTGAGTGCTGAAACACTTGCATGGAATAAAACAGAGATGATTTATATAGGAAATGAAACACTTTTGGCCACTAATTTGAAATAAACAATGCAACATAACAGTTTAATTGAACCCACCCTCGTATTATATGCCTATACTTTGTTAGTGTCCATGTGGGTTTTCCTTTAGGTGAACTGGTTTCCTTCAAACTCTCCAAAACATGTCAATAGATGGATTAGTTAAAATGTCCTATAGATGTGATGAGTGAGTGTATGCACATATGTATTGTGCCCTGCAAGAGACAATAGTGGTGTTTTATTCAGTCTATCTTCCAGCATTGTTCCTGAGTTAGGCTCCAGGTACACCATGACCCAAACCAAAATGACCAGTTACTGAAAGTTTTCTGAAGACCAACACATGCATGTTATATTGCATTGGCTCTACATGCATAGTTTAAGACGTTTTTGTTGTTAAAATGAGTTTCAGCTGAAGTAACTCTTGTACTCAGCGTAAATTGCTATTACAGGCGTCAGGGGGTATAGCTCAGTGGTAGAGCATTTGACTGCAGATCAAGAGGTCCCCGGTTCAAATCCGGGTGCCCCCTCTATTAGGGAAACATTTTAACTATCTGCAATAGACCATATAAAAAACCATGAATGAGTATGATAAATGTTGCTGGAAGTTGTTGAAAAAATAAATACAAAGTGCTGAGGTAGGTTCCAGCCCCTCATCCATAGCAGGAAAGGATTCAGTGCTCATTTCTGCCACGTAGGAAGAGCACCGGGATAGAGTCCAGTAATCCTGTCTTTTATAGGAGGAGCAGCGGCATCTACCGGTAATAATATGAATTGCACCCGCCATTAGGGTGCTCCTGTACAGTAGTAGGCTAGCCTAGACCGAATCTAAAAGTGAATTAAATCCATGTTTATACACTGCTCAAAAAATTAAGGGAACTAACCTAAATCACAACTTAAATCTTTACTTATATATTACGTTGTGTAATTCGTTGAGAACAAAGACAGTAGCGTGTATGGTTCCTATTTGTCTGTAGGCATTCCTGATAATGTCTGTGCATGCTTCTGATGAGATGGCATCAGTGTACGCTAGACAGTCTGTGGTGCTACTTGGTGGCTTCAGATGCTCCGATACAAAATATCCTAGAGGTTCTCAAATGTGATTCAGGTCTGGGGAATGTGAGGGCCCGTCAATGGCATCAATGCCTTAGTCATCCAGAAACTGTCTACACTCTCTGGTCACATGACGCCAGGCATTGTCATGCACCAGGAGGAACCCAGGGCCCACTGCACCAGCATATGGTCTGACATGGAGGATTTCATCCTAGTAGTAAGGGTAACGCTGGCTTGCATTTGGAGGTCTGTGCGACCCTCCAACTATATTTCTCCGAAGACCTTCACATCAGTATGACCAAACAGGCCAAAGAGGTCTTGCTGGATGATGCATAGTGTTCCCCATATCATCTACAGACTCTTTCATCCCTGTCACATGTGCCCAGTGTAAACCTGCTCTTATCTGTAAAGAAAACAGGGTACTTTAATTTTCTGAGCAGTGTATATGGCTACATTGGAACTGTGTAATCTATGCTGGGCTAACATTTACAAGAATGATTTAAAGGTGGCTGAAAGTCTGTCAGCCCTAATGGCCCAATATTGACCTAACATTAATTTGCTATCTGGAATCTTTCTTTTAGGCCACATTTAGGCCTGACATTTTCCTGGTTGTGATTTGAATAAAAAAGTGTATGAGAAAGAACATGAACACTGAAGATTGTCAGCTAAATTTAAAACTACAGCTTATACAACTTTAAAACTAAAACAAACACATTACATGAAAATATACTGTTGAAAATATGACACTAGTTGAAACAACAAAAATCTACTATGATACGTAAATGAAACTAAACTGCAGGGACACTGGAAATTATACAGAAAGGGAAGATAATACATTAAAACCTTACAAGCATACACCTGTTTGCCAAATACACTTTGTTTTGTAGCATTGACCTAAGATTGAACTTGATTGCACTAATGAAATAACCTCTATTGCACAATTCTGTAAAATTCAGTTTTGTTCAACATCTGTTTCTTAACTTTGTACATGGCTTATAAATGTAAATGAACATTGTTATAATGCTGTGTTACACATACAGAGATTATAAGTCATAATAGCTTTGCAATCACATGAGATGGCAGGGAGTGCTTGACCATGAATTGTATGTCTTTTGCTATGCAAAGAAATTTATTTCATATCAGTAAAATAAGCTTATAGACCTATTAGCCATAACATTATGAGCACTAACAGGTGACGTGAACAACACTGATGACATCTGACAAACAACACTGATGAACAACACTCTCCTCATCATGGCACCTGTTAGTGGGTGGGATATATTAGGCAGCAAGTGAACATTTTGTCCTTAAAGTTGATGTTAGAAGCAGGAAAAATGGGCAAGCGTGAGGATTTGACAGGTTTGACAAGGGCCAAAGTGTGATGGCTAGACGACTGGATCAGAGCATCTCCAAAACTGCAGCTCTTGTGGAGGTGTTCCCTGTCTGCAGTGGTCAGTATCTATCAAAAGTATCCTTTAAGTCCTGTAACTTGCGACATCTCAACTTACAGGACCTAATGGACCTGCTGCTAACATCTTGGTGCCAGATACCACAGTGCACCTTCAGGGATCTCTAGTCCATGCCTCGACGGGTCAGGGCTGTTTTGGCAGCAAAAGGGGGACTAACACAATATTAGGCATATGAGTTAATGTTATGCCTGATCGATGTGTAACATTTGCATCAACCAAACGTCCTCCTGTGCTCTGTCTTTGGTTTACACTACAGTGACATTTCTACACTCAAGTATGAAAATATCCATAACATTTTGACACATGGTAGAGTTAAAAAACCCTGTGTGTGTGTGTGTGTGTGTGTGTGAATGAGTGTGAGGAGGGGTGACTTCCCCCTTTCTAGAGTCTGAAGTTCCATGTGAAGTCATGAGACTAGGCACATGACCAGTGCTCACAACTCACTTCCTATACGACTGTCATATGGGACACTAAATCATGGCTTTATTATAATTTTAATGTTATTTGATTTCTGTGTCCTTTATATTATATTCTAGAGCAACATGATATAATTGTCCTGTGCAACGTATTGAGGCTTGGGGTGGGAAAAATATATCACACCTTCCAGGTTTTCATGATGACAGGCAGTAGTGACAGTATGTGTTTATGGATGTCATCGAAATATCACTTTAATCCCTTCAGTAATGTTGTAAATTGTAAATAGAGGTGCTTTATACAGACCTGAAACTCGTATTTAGGCCTTAAGGCCAAAAAATGAAAGGAGAAAAAAAAAAAAACGCAGCATTCTGCACTCTCCTCTGTTCACACATCTCAGACAAGTCTGCAATGGGTCATACTAAAATATCTGGAAAACGAGGGGGGGGCATACGGAATGTTCAAAAAACGGCAACGTTTCCAAACCATCTTTGAATGTTATGCGTCTAATCATAGTTTAAACTAAACGAAAAAATGTTCGTAGCAAATCCCACATGAATCACTGCAAAAACCTGGAAAATACGTTGCGCGTTTATTGAACCTCCCCTGAAAAGCGGAAATGGTTCATGCACCCATGGTTGGTCATGTGACAGCCTCTGGATCGCCATTTTCTTCCTCTCCACCGGTGAGCTGCGCTTCCGTGGGATTCGTGACTTCGCTCTTACACTCGCCGCGTCTTTCGAGCCTTTGACATCCGTAAAGGGTCACTCCTGAAAGCTTGAACGCTTTGACTGAGGACGTCTCGGCTCGTTTTCTTTTCTCCGCGCCTAGTTTGTTGGTGTCCTGAAGGATGTCCTCCGACAATCCCGAGTATTCCCCCTTCTTCGCAGTGATGGGCGCCTCAGCGGCGATGGTGTTCAGCGGTAAGAGAGACACGGCGTTTCACCTTCACCCGAGGCAGTGGGCGATTTTCACAGCTGAATTCGCGGTCGTATTTTTTTGTTTATATAATCCGATTTTGTCATTTTAAACCTAAATATCAGGATGTGAATGTGCTGGAGCACTGATGCGGTTCGGTATGGGGGAAGGGAAGCAAAGCGAAGGTTTCCATCACGGCACATGACGTCTTGGTTGACGTAGATACCTTTAAATTATTTATTTAGATTGGTCGTCTTGGTCAAAAATACTAAAAAAAAAAAATGCAAACAAGCGTGTTAATCCCAATATATACGATTTGCATGTATATCTATATCCGCGGCCTTGCCAGATGGTAGAGTTGCATTAGCTCCCCTTCTTAGTGGCGTTGTGAATGAGGACATTTTATTGCATTGACACCGCAGTGAGCCCAAATTCTCTTAATACACTTAAAATATATATATATATATATATATATACGGGTGTTTTCTGTTTAAGCTGCTTCTCAGAAGCAGTCAGTCAGCTGCTTGTCTCAGCCAGGTGCCTTCAGTGTCTAATGTGACACCGCAGTTTTTATTGTGGCACATTTTTTAATTACGTGCCATTATATAATTCAATCATTTAGTATTTACACGTACAAGCGATCTGTTCTAACCAAAAGCAATCCTGTATGCTTAGTTATTGTTTTCCGACCATAGAGATTAGACATTGCATCCCATTTTGTCTTTGTTGCAATGATTCATTTAACGCTAGTTTTGTACTTCCTCTACCGGGAGGAAGTGCCTAGTTTTGGCACGTGACTGCTGGTGCAAAAGATGCCCCACTGCCTCATACTTCCTCCTGACCTTGATTTTACACCTTTAATAATGCAGCTCCGTGGAATAGTGTCTGTGGGTGTGTCTATCTATCTATATATATATATATATATATATATATATATATATATATATATATATATATATATATATATATATATATAAATATATATATATATATAAATAAAAAAAATGCGCGCAGGGCTAGACATTTTACATCTAGGTGTTGCAGTGATTTTCGTTGGGTAGAAAGATCTTAGTTCTGATTCAGCAAGAAAACTCCCTCGCACACAACTTTTATATTATATCAATTGTGATGTAAGCAACACATCAGTTACGATAAGTGCGATGCCCCCTGTTTCTGCCTCCTCGTCTGATTACTCATCGCCTCACTAACGTTTTTTTTCTTCTTCATTTTCTGTCTTTAGCGCTTGGTGCCGCTTATGGCACAGCCAAGAGTGGCACAGGCATTGCTGCTATGTCGGTGATGAGGCCGGAGCTGATCATGAAGTCCATCATCCCCGTGGTCATGGCGGGTATCATCGCCATCTACGGCTTGGTGGTGGCTGTACTCATTGCCAACAACATTTCAGACAATGTCCCTCTCTTCAGGTAAGTCATACATATGACTGTATTCTCATTTACTGTTTTTGTTTGTTTTTATATATATATATATATATTACACACACATTATAAAGTTTAGATTGATCACTAGAACCACACAAACATTTGTTTAGTACTGAATATGGGCGTGATGAGAACATGACTAGGATGTTCATCTTATTTTGGTTTTGACCAGCTCCAGTCTTAAACGGCCGTCACCTTAAAGAGCCAAATTAACTGCCATGACTAGCAATTTAGTTTAATTTCCTGTGAGAATTAATGAACTGAAATTGGCTGTAATCTCATTTCAGTCCTCAGATCTCCATGTAGCAGTACATAATTAAGTTGCTGGACATTTTCCATGTTGTAAAATGTTATGAAGTGATGTATGTTTTCACATGCCCACATTTTATTCTGCTATCGGTGGACCCTGATGGGAATTTTGTACCTCTTGATTGTATATCTAACTGAGCAATTAGACAGCTGAACCTTGATGTATTAAATCCTCTCGCTATCTTTGTTTGCAGGAGTTTTCTTTACCTGGGTGCTGGGCTGAGTGTGGGTCTGAGCGGCCTTGCTGCCGGCTTCGCCATCGGGATCGTAGGAGACGCAGGAGTTCGAGGCACGGCCCAGCAGCCTCGCCTGTTCGTTGGCATGATCCTTATTCTGATCTTTGCTGAGGTGCTGGGGCTCTATGGGCTTATTGTTGCCCTTATCCTCTCCACCAAGTAAACAGCGTTAATAATAATTATAATTATACAGATACAAATACCCACCCACTACACACACGAACACACACAAATACCAACTCTAACATCCACTTAATGAAACGCAACAATTATCTACAACACATGAATGGAAGAGAGGGGGGAGTGTGTTTGTGTGTATGTAAGTGTGTGCGCGTGCGTGTTTGTGCTTGGTGGGCAAATAAATGTATGAGAGAGCTCTCCTCTCTGTGTGTATTATAGTAGCCTGACGTGCGTCTCCTTGTAAATGCGCTGTGTAGCTTGTGATCTTGTCTTGTTGGTGTTTAGATCGCTGCCCTTACCTTTACTGCTACACTTGTTTGTTTGCGTTTTTATTTCTCGTCTATTTTTCCCCTCTTGTTTGAAGAACAAATCATCTGTTTGTTTTTTCTTTTTTTGGGACCATTTGCTGATTAATACTGATATTGAGGACTTAAAAAAAAAAAAAAGAAAAAAAAAAAAGAAAGACAATACATTTTTCACTGATTATTTATGAAGATTTCGAAATGTTCATGAAATTGTTTAATTGAAAGTCTTTATTGAAATCCCAGTGATCTCTATATATAAATACATGTATCAGAAGTATATATCTGTATAGGTAGGTGAATTGCACTGTGGGTAATTTGTGCTTGGAGTTCCTCTGGATGTAATCATCAGTTACCATGCAAATTTTGTTGTCTGTATCAAAGTTATTGGTGTGGAAGTTTACAGAGCGTGCCGTCTGTGAGTGTATGCACGCATATGTTCGTGTGAATGTGTATGTTTTAATTCTTAAGGTGACATTCTTTGAACAACGTGTAGCGTTATACCTGTAGCTACTACTGTTTCTGGTTGCAATGATGGGCACACACCAGCCCGGCCCGTCCTGTTTCCAAATAAAACTTCCTCAACTTCCTTCCTTGTCTGGTTTTGGTTTGCTTTCACTACTTACACACCTTCATGTATTTTTTCAGTCACAATTCTCTAACACAATATATTCGTTCAGTGGAATGTGAGGAAGTGTTGTATAGCTGTTATCAAGCTTACGGTTAATACTGCTGAATTTACCACATTTAAGCTTTACATTTTTACATCCTTTTTAATGATGCCAAGTGAAAAAGTAATGTTAAATGATTTGTGTAAATATATTTTTACTTGTTACTATGTACACTGTACTGCCAAAGGTTTTGCGACACCCTACCAAATCAGTGAATTCAGGGGTTTGGCTCCGCCCCTTAGTTCCAGTGAAAGGAACTCTTAATGCTTCAGCATACCAAGACATTTTGGACAATTTCATGCTCCCATCTTTATGGGAACAGTTTGGGGATGACCGCTTCCTGTTCCAACATGACTGCACACCAGTCCACAAAGCAAGGTCCATAAAGACAAGTCCTGACCTCAACCCGATAGAACAACTTTGGAATGAATTAGAGCAGAGACTGTGAGCCAGACCTTCTCGTCCAACATCAGTGCCTGACTTCACAAATGCGCTCCTAGAAGAATGGTCAAAAATTCCCATAAACACACTCCTAAACCTTGTGGAAAGCTTTCCCAGAAGAGTTGAAGCTGTTATAGCTGCAAAGGGTGGAACAACTCCATATTAAATTCATGTGCATGTAAAGGCAGATGTCCCAAAACTTTTGGCAGTATAGTGTATATGTAGTCAAAAGAAGGAGAGATACTGTGTCAGATGTGCCAGATGAGAGATTAGTACATTAGTGACCATCTGTCAGAGTTTGTGTTCCTCCTCTCAACTATTACACTATACTGCACCGCCACTACCTCTATAGCTTTGTTCCTGGTTTGTGATCCAGGCTTAATGTCTTAAGTTCTTCCCTTACTTTTACAGTTTCACAATTACTTTTTATATATAATTTAATCAAGGGTGTGGTCTATTCAAGTGAAAGAGAAAGTGATTAAAAACCACACACACACAAGCTGTTCAGTAAAGATGTAATGGAACTGGAGCTGCCAGAATAGCTTTTGACAAACTGTTTGGCCAAAAGTTTGTGTACATCTGACCATCACACCCATATGTGGTTTGACAATGTCACTTCCCTCCATTGAAACTTAGAGGCCAAAACCAATGCACAAAGCAATGTCCATGAAGACATGGTTTGCCAAAGTTAAAGTGGAAGACCTTGAGGGTCCTGCACAGAGCCATGACCTCAACCCCACTGAAAGCCTTTGGGATAAATTGGAACACTGGCTCCCCCCGGCCTCCTCATCCAACATCAATACCTCACAGCCACTATACAACATCTATCGGTAAGACTAAACCTGGAATGAGATGTTCAGAAAGATTATTTTTTAGGTATCCACAAACTTTTAATCATGATGAGTGGATTTTACAAGTCTCTGGAAGTCTACACCATTTTTCCAAATGATATTTTCACAGTATCTGTTTTGATAGTGTAGGTAATCTGTTGTAGTCTGTTGTAATCAGTCCAAAACTTTCTCTTAGGAGTTCAACTGGGTCAGAATTTGTTGATGGAAAACCATAGTATGGCACAAAGTGGACCCAAACATTTACAATAACAACAAATGGTCCCACAGTTGCTGTATTGTTTCCTTTTAAATTGTCACCTACTGTATTTCTCTCTAAAAAAAATAAACAGTAATAATAATGGTGATATGTTACTACTGTAGAAACTAGCGTATGAGATTCAACAGGTATATCTGAAGCATTTGGCAGCCATCCAGAGCAACTTACATTTATCTATCAGTTGAGGGTTAGTGCAGCATGGCAGTGTTAGGATTTGAGCTCTTCCAGATGAACCACTAAGTTATCATTCATATTCAAGGAATACTTGAATATCCGCAGGCCAGAGACCTCTAAGAAAATGCCTTAGATCACAAGCTACCATGCCTGGTCCTGGAGCTCTCTTAACATGCACATTTTACAAGTTTCCTTGCCCTAACACACCAACTTTAGTGCTAGTAATTCACTGATTAGATGGATTAGATGTGTTAGAGCAAAGAAAACTTTAAAGTGGAACGGTGGTGGACCTGTGCCTTAGACAGAAATACAAGAAGACTATTTCAAGCTTGAAATTGGTAATAGAATACATAGCGATAGGTACATATAACAATAATAATAATATATTTGATTTATTTATTTTAATTTAAGTATAGGAATTACTTGAATATAAAAGTACATTTAAGGTGTTATTTTTAATCTAATATGCCAATATTAGATAAGTGCTAAATTTTAATGTCAGTGTATGGCATGTATTGGCTGTGAAATTCAAGTGGCAGAACAATATAGAATTACCTGAATTTTCAAAGATACACTCAATTCTTCATGAAGATAAAAACCTGCCTAGAGCACAATGTAGGTGCTGAACAAGTCATACAAGCTCGTGTATCAGGCATCATCCTCCTCTTACAGGGTGGGGCAGATCTCTTTACATTTGAGCTTTCATTCCGGAGAAGCCAAGATTCTTGTAGCTTCTCTTGATGTCCTGGTACGTGAAACTGACATTTGTGTAGTTCTTACAAGCGCCAAGACTCAGATACACATTATCATATGAACAAAGGTGTGGGTCTGAGCCATATGATAACACTCATATATGCATATTTTTTAACCTTCCCTCTTCAGAGAAGGCTTTCCACAAGACTTTTGGAATGCAGCTATAAGGGTTTGCTCATTCAGCCACCAAAGCATTTGTGAGGCTATGCACTGATGTTGGGCAAGGAAGTCCGGAGCATTTTTGGGGCATTGTCATGCTGTAACGTTGTCATTTTTGAGTCCTTTATTTTCAGTGAGGTCAACTGAAATGTGTACAACATTCTGTATAATTGCATGTTTCCAGCTTGGTGGCAACAATCTGGGGAAGAGCCACATAAGGGCGTGGTGATCAGGTGATCAGGTGTCCACAAACTTTTGGTGAATCATTAATACAGGAACGTAAAATAAAAATGCCAGTGCAGCATGACACGTATTTTCATTTACATATAATCCTACAGATTTAGTACTGAACTACAAATACAGACTAGTGTGCGACATTAAAATGATTAAGTGAGAGGCTAGAAAATAAATCCCGCCCCGATCACCTGATTGGCCGTCAGCCATCGGCGGAAAATGGGCGGGACTCGGTGCCGTATTGTTTACGTCTGCGTGCTCAAAGTAGGTCATAAGCGCGAGACAGCTAGTAACATATTTCTCAGAAAATTTCACTAATCCTAACCACACGGAGTTGTACAACGATCACGGATAAAGAGCAGGATTCCCGCGGGCTGTCCGGTGACATCTGCAAAGCTGGTAAATGAGCTTGATCGCGCTGTGTGCTGCTACAGAGACCGCAGACTGCTAGCCGATGCTAACCTTTGCTAACTTAAACAGTCTATAACCAAGCTGGATTGGACTTTTCCTGCGTACAGAGACACTTATGGTTATCTCGTAACATGTTGCTGACTCGCTATTGTTATTAATCTTCCTGCTGAAAATAATACTTATTAATGAATCAATGAACCAAAAACAAAAGAGCCTTAGCTGAGCTAGTTAGCTAGCTAATCACTTTGATTAGGCCAAAAAAGAAGACGAGCTTTAATGTTGCTTTTCCGGTTTTCAAGCCTTTTTAAAATTGTACCTGCTCAGTGATTCAGCGCGATTTATAGATAGATAAATACATGTTGTATGTAGAATTTTTAATTTTGTATGAAGCACCGAGAGACTGACGGATGATTGAAGATGACACGTTTTTTGAATGGCCGGTGTGTCAGGTCGCTTAATTAACCTGGTTTGATTGCAAATTGGATTGCAATGGCAGCACGGTGCTAAAAGTCGCCGGGTGACGTCATCGGCTCCTTTACATACCCCTAGGTTCATCATGCATGCATCATCAAATTACATATGAGGGTACACACAGTGAGTGTTTTCCGAAGGCCATTGGAATGGGAGATGATAAAGTTTTTTTTTTAATCAGAATCGGAAATAATATATTATACATTTAGGTCTTATAGAAAGAAATTAAACGTTGGTCACGGCACCACAAACTAAGCTTTTGTATTTTTAAGACGGTATACCCTTCTACAGAAAGAAGTAGTTGTGAATCAGACATGAAAGAAATGATTACAGATGGAATAATTTGCTTTTGTTACTGTGAATGTAACCAAGATGAGAGAGTAAAATGAAGACGTGAAAGTCTAGGACAAACGGTGATCAGTGATTGGTTGAACAATGGCGGTACGTGATTGGTTGAACAAGGCCGATACGTGATTGGTTGTTGGGAAGATTGATGAGTGATTGGTTGTTGGGAATATTGATGAGTGATTGGGAACATTGATGATGAGTAATTGGTTTGTTGGGAATATTGATGAGTGATTGGGAACATTGATGATGAGTAATTGGTTTGTTGGGAATATTGATGAGTGATTGGGAACATTGATGATGAGTGATTGGTTGTTGGGAATATTGATGATGAGTGATTAGGAACACAGATGACTGATTGGTTGTTTTGCAACATTGATGAGTGATTAGTTGGGAACATTGATGATGAGTGATTGGTTGTTGGGAACGTTGGCCTGTGAAAGAAAAGCTTTACACACTGCTGGTGAGTCTAGTCTCTCAACTCATCCAACCAGCAGCTGTGAAGTGAGCTGGACAGCTGTATCAAGTACTGGACAATCATTAACATTTGACCAAAAATTTGCTAAATAGAAGTTGTTAGCCTTTTTTTTTGGAGCTAAAGTCACTGAAGGTGGAAACTCTGGCTTTTCAGATCCTGTTTTCAGAGCGTTGAAATTTATATTTAGTAGCTACACAGTTCAGCTACTGACAGTGTCATTCATTCATTCATTCATTTATTTATTTATTTATTAATTACGATTTTCTTGGTAATTAGGGTTGCTACTGATTTTAAATGTTTACAACTGATAACCAGATTTCTATATAAATCATATCTAACATGTCCGATAATTCCTTTTCATCATACAGAGATTCAAACTTAATGTTCTGTTCAATATTTGTCAGGCCCAATGTTATCTCCTATTGGATCATAACACAGTGTAAATGTAACATTTATTCATGTTTAAAAAAACATGCACAAAAAGTACACCTAAGTAAGTCTGGATACTTGGGTCAACTATGGGTCAAATCTTAATTGCAGCAGGTAGCTGGATAGTCAGGATGATTTTAAATGATTTTTAATGGCCTTCACTTGAACTGCTTGCAGGTGTGGTATGTCCAGGCGCAGCCGAAACAGTCGGGTGTGGCGCAGCGTGTGGAGTGGAATTCGCCGGGATGCTGATGCAAAGACGCTGGTGCTGCCCTCGGAGAGCGATGAATGGGGTTGTGACCGCCTACAGGTCAGTGTATGCGTCAGAGCTGGCTAAGATAACATGAACATTATTAAAAGCTAGCAGAAGGCTAGTAATCTGAAACGGATTGATCTGTGATTAAGAGGGAATTAAAAGAGCATAGTAGTATTAAGAAGGCTAATTTCATGTGTTCAGTATGCTGAAATCCTCACGCAAAAACGTATATTTGCACAATTATGTGGAGAAAAAGCTGTCACACATGTGATATACCGTATTTATGTTGTTTAGTACAGTGACTCAGATTCAGAGGCAGAGTATCCTGGCATTGTACCTTCAGTGCCAAGTGCTGTGCCAGTGACCGGAGAGTCGTACTGTGGCTGTGATTTGGAGATGGAATCGAGTTACGACCCACGTCTACGCAGTTACGCACGGCTGCGAGACTGCCACTGTGGAGAAGATGACCAAGGTATGTGTGCACGGATTTATTTTCATTGCACACCTCTCTTCTTTTTTTTTTTTTTTTACCTTTCCTTTGCTTCACTGTTAAATGACACTCACTGAATGAAAGAGCATTTGATCATATGTACTCTTTGTGTGTTTGTGTGTCAGAGTTTGACTGGGTGTGGGATGAGGGCAGTCGGTCAGCAGCCACGCTGCTGAGCTGTGAGAACAGGAAGGTGAGCTTCCACTCGGAGTACAGCTGCGGCACAGCGGCTATCCGTGGCTCCAAGGAGCTCTCAGAGGGACAGCACTTCTGGGAGATCAAAATGACCTCTCCGGTCTACGGAACAGACATGGTGCGACTCGACTGCATTCTTGCTGAGTTTAGTTTTCTGCTTGTGAAAGTGCTTTTTTTATGAATTATGATTTTGACCCCTTGTAACAGCATTACGGGGGACATCTTTAAGCTTAAGCAGAAGTAAAAGCTGTAAAATCATGTAGCAGAAAAGCCAAATCAGTGAGGAGGAAAGGACACAGGATCCGAAAGGTCCTACTTTCACTTTGTGGCAGCTTTGTCTGGGTGAATTTTGACGTGTAAATTCATGAGTTTCTGACTTGAGTCAGTAAAAAAAAAAAAACAAATCGACAGGACAGTGGTGCCATCATTAAAAAAATAATAATAATGTAATAATTTTTTTTAACCGTTGCTTTATTTTTTTTTACAAATGTCAAAATTTTTTAAACCATCTCTCATCCACCAATATACACCAGAGTTTTGGTGGTAAAGTTCAGTATTTCCTAGGAGTTCAAAAGTAATTCCTGCTAAGATGTCAGGTTAACAGCCTAACTCTGTTTTATGTAAATAATTATGATGTGTATGACAAACACAGAGCGGATCCAGTTATTAATGAATTTTTTGTCCATGTTTTGTAGATGGTAGGAATTGGCACATCAGATGTCAATCTGGACAAATACCGACATACGTTCTGCAGTTTACTGGGAAAAGATGAAGACAGCTGGGGCTTGTCATATACAGGTAAATACACAATAAGGGCATCTATGCACTGCAAGAAAGCTATGACTTCACAATTAAATCGTTTTGCCAATAACCAATACAGAATGACATCCAGACTTTCAGTATGTGGAATCTGGATTAAACCCTGATTAAAGTTTAATCATTTACACACAGTCCTGTCTGTCCTAGATGTCCTGGATTCAAATCTGATTCCTGCATATAATCTCTTATTTGCAAAAAACTTGACAGCAGTTGTTAAAATGTTTGTCTTTCTATGCAAGCAAGTTTGGCATGTTGCTTTCAACACACATTGCCAGGAAGTAGCTTTACAGAAATCCAGATGTAGATTTCATAATGATGCCCAGTATAGAGATTCTGAAAATGTGTCCTGAGATGATAGCTAGAGAGACAGATTATATTGCCAAAAGTTTTGGGACACCCCTCCAAATCATTGAATTCAGGGATTTGATCCCTTAGTTAGCGACAGGAACTCTCAATTCTTCAGCATTCCAAGGCATTTTAGACAATTTCATGTTCCCAACTTTGTGAGAACAGTTTGCAAAGGGTGGGCCAACTCCATATTACATTCATGTGCATGTAAAGGCAGACATCCCAAAACGTTTGGCAAGGATGGATGGATAGATAGACAGGCAGACCGACTTTATTCATCCTCTGAGGGAAATTCTTATGTAACAGCAGCTTAATCGGTTACAAGATACAGCACAAGAAAATTTATATGGCACAGTGAGTCTTTTATTACATCTCAGTATTCTGTAACTAATTATGTGTTGGTCTCTAGGGTTGTTACATCATAACGGTGACAAAGTGAGCTTCTCGTCACGGTTTGGTCAGGGATCCATCATAGGCGTTCACTTGGACACCTGGCATGGAACTCTCACCTTCTTTAAAAACCGCAAATGCATCGGTAAGAAGCACTTTACACATCAGTAATAATGTTGACAGCATGACACTGGGCTGAAATCGGGTTGGCACCAGAATAGCACAGTAGAAGTAGGTGCAGGAAAGTATGAGCTGCTCTTCAGGGGTATACATCATTAGGCTCCTTACAGGAGGAAGGGAGATTCAGACTGCCCATTTACCCTTTATACTCTCCACCATGTTTTTCTGTTGGTTCAGTACACTGATTATCTTAATGGTGCGGTTTGTAACATATAAATGTGCTCCAACACCTGTATTAAAAACAATACTGTTGAGAAGTTGTGGCTTAGTGGTTTTGACCTTCATATCAGGAATCAAATCGTGTCAGTAGATTTTTATTGTCATTTATATAAGCTGATGCAGTACACAGTGAAATAAAATAAAGTTCCTCTAGGACCCTGGTGCTACATAAAGACCCAAAGCTGCATTAGACTAGAAAGAACTAGGGGCTAAAATAGTAAACAAAATAATCTGTCACATAGAGTGCATGTGTGCATCCTTGTGCAAACAGTGCAGGACAAAATACTCTCTTCACTTTCACTTCAAAAGAAACTCTTTTAATATATATATATATATATATATATATATATATATATATATATATATATATATATATATATATATATATATATATATATATATATATAAAATATTATTTATATATGTAAAATATTATTTATATATATAAAATATTATTTATATAATATAATATTTATTTATTTTATGGCTTACTTTAAACACATAAGAACGTGATGTCTGGTAAGGAGAAAAGGAAGGCTTGTGAAATTTGCTTCTTATAGCTCTTTTATTAACAGCAAGCAGAGGGCACCAAGAATTGCAAACTGCCCCTTTAAGTGAAAAGAGTTCTCGGTTATCATGACTGCAGACTTGTTGAAAATGTTGTGTATTGCAATTCAAAGGAGACGGATCATATAAACTGCATATGTTGCCTTATGTCTGTTCCATGCCATGTTTTAATGTGTTTGCACATGTATAGGTGTAGCTGCTACAGAGCTGCAGAACAAGCGTGTGTATCCCATGGCCTGTTCCACAGCTGCCAAGAGCAGCATGAAGGTGATCCGCTCTGTCTCTGCCCCCACCTCACTCCAGTACCTCTGCTGCTGGCACCTGCGTAAGCTCCTCCCCTCAGGAGCCGACGCCCTCCGAGTGCTGCCGCTCCCACCAGGACTCAGGCACCTCCTACATTCCAAACTTGGCTGGGTGTTAAGCTTAGACCACTCGCATACGCACACAAACTCGAACGCACACACACCCGTCGGGCCGTCTTCAGGCAGCGAGTCGGACGGCTGCGCTTCTGACCCCGAGGCCTGCCAGAGGAAACGCTGTCGCTGGACCTGAGGCGATCTCGCGCGCGTACACGCACACACACACACACACACACACACACACACACACACTCTTACAGTTAATACATTGTCAGGTCATTTCAGTTTCAGACTCAGAGAACTGAGAGAAATCGTTAAAAAAAACAAAAGATGTTAATGTATCTGATTAATACGAAGTCTCTCCAGATTAAGGATACCACTTTGATTTTAATCTCAGCAGGACTGTTCAAGTTGCATTTCACTTTGTACAGGTCATGTAAAAGATACACGCAAATGCAGTCCGATGCATCATGACAAAACAGTCGACTGTCTCTGTTTTATTGCATAGTGCTGAATGTTCCTGCTCTTTCCCTGCTGTCTCTTTCAGGGTTTTGGAACAAATCATGTCACACTTTTCCACCCTACAAGAACTCTTTATATAAAATCTCAGTATTATCTTTACCTATAACCTTCAGCACTGTGCCGTCGTCTACCTGTACTTCAATATAGCTTATATCCAAACAAGTAGGATGAGTAAAATGGACACTCGGATGGATAAAAAGGGGTTTAGTTATCAGTTATCATCTGATGTACCATTAAAACATGTAATTCACCATCCAAGTCTGCAAACGAGGTGACCAGTTTGACAGCAGGTTTCATCAGCATAGCACTGATGTGCTGAATCTAGTACTGTATGCTGCCTTCAACTCTTTCTTGAAACTGCAACATTTGAGAAAATTGGAAGAATCATGTTCATGTCTTTTTAAACAGCTATGCCACAATATAATGGTATGCAAGTTGTTGACGTGCCAACATTTAAAGCTTGGCTGTAGTTTTTCCTTTTTTTTTTCCTTTTCCTTTTTTTTTTAGATAAAGCGATGCGTCATCCCTTCAATCCAGATCTGTTTTGATATCAAGAAGACGAAAAATGTTTTCTGAAATTACCCACTTGGCTATGGATTCACAGAAAACAGCATTGTTTTCTGCTTTAGCCGACAGTCTAGACTCTGGATATGATTTTTAGACCTATATGCTATGAGTTTTATGTGTATTTGTTAGTCCATTTGTTTTTTCCCCCGGGAGAAGCGATAAGTAGATGACGTATTCCGCCTAGGAATAGCATTGACCAGGTTGATAAGTTTGTTGAGCCCATGATATTGACATGGTCACTGCCAATTCTGGAAAAATCCTCTATGCTGATTTATTATTATTATTTTATTTTATTTTTTTTCTTACTGAAACTGAGAGTGGGGGGAAAATTCAGGATCTGAATGCGTGTTTTGCGCAAATAAAATTTCAAAACAGATGTGAATGGAATGGATGATACACAGACTGCAATTTTAGTCTACTTGCGACAGCAATTCGAGACGTTTGAAAACTATGCCTTTTGCTTTCCCGGATAAACCTTTCTACTGGGTTAGTACATAGTAGAAGACAAGCAGGCATGCTCTGGTCTCTGGTTGGTAAAAGTGCGCAGAGTAGAAGGTGAAGTTTACCATTTAATCTATTAGCATAGAGCCGTCTCGTCCACCAGCAAACGCTAGGTTTTTTTAAATTTTTTGGTTAATGTCCTAGTCTTTACTGACGCCTGCTAGAATCTTCTTGTTATGATTGTTGGTTCAAAGACATTTTCCTGGTACTGCAGCAACGAACCTGACTAATTATATTCCATCTATCATACTATTGACTTTTCTGCTGTCCTTTTCAGATGACATTTTGTATTAATCCATATTTAATATCAGCTTTTAACATTCATTCCTTATTTTTATTTTTTATCATTTTACTCCATGTAACTTTGCCAGTCAACTAGTGTATTAACATCTGATGGGCATGGTCTTTTTTTGCTGACAGTTATAGTCATACCGGTCCTGTGTTACAAATCCTGGCTGAGCTGTTGTGCGTCTCAGGCGTAGTACTTTTGTGCAAGAGTGTTTGCCTGTGAAATGTGCACAAACGTGTAAAACGCAGCCATCAAACACCTGCATGAACCTGTGATTTGAACCCACTTTGGTCTTAACACAGCATTCGTGGTGCTCTGTGCCATGTTCATCACCTCTCTCGGGCTTCTCTCTTGGGCCACTTCTACCCTGATGCAAAGCAAAAACACTTAGAAAACAGACCCACAGTGTAAACCAAGAAATGTGAAGTTAATGTTTGTTTTGCAACAAGACGTCGGATCTTCTTTAAGCTCAGCTAGAGGAGCTGATGCTCTCAGTTCATACGCTGTCCAAACCGGTTACCTACCCTTCTTCTTCTTCTTATAACCATACTTTGATTTTGTTTGTTTTTTTACATCTCTCTATGAGGGTTGTATTTATCAAGTATGGAGGTTTAAGTGTGTATAGGTTTTGTAATTTGCTGTAAAATAAAATTCAAAGTCTTTGTTATGCATTCAAGCACTTTTTTCCTCTCCTTGTATGCAGAAATAAATGCATACCCCACTACTTTATGCTCTGTTCTGTACATATTGTATGTATTAGCTTATTCTCTTTTCTCTGTCTCCCTTTACTATATGTCAAGCATGGGCTTTAACTGATGTATGATTTAAGGAGTTGAGATGAAAATCATGTACACAGAGTGGGGGAAAAAGGATGGATATGTCGGTTGTTTTTTAAGCATAATAAATGATTCAAAACTGGTCGAGTGTGCCCACTTTATTTTGGCAAATCTTTTTTAGGTATATCGACTTAATACCAGCAGCCTGGTGGCTTAGTGGTTGGCACTGTTGCCTCATGGAAACCCAAGGTCCTGGGTTTTGTATCCCGGGTTCAAACAGGTGGGGACCTTTCTGTGTAGAGTTTGTATGTTCTGTGTAGAGTTTGTATGTTCTCCCAGTGCCTGTGTGGGTTTCCTCCTGCCTTTCGCCCAATGTGTGCTGGGATAGGCTCCAGCAGATCCCCGTGACCCTACTTAGTAATAAAGCAGGTCTAGAAAATGGATGGATGGACTTTATACCACTGGCTTTCTTATGAGGTATGCCTACAGTTCATTCAGGCTATTGATATTTTTTTTTTTATTTATTTTTTTTTTTGCCACTTGTCCATTTTACCTGTCCATTCATGAACAGAAATTGCCATAGAATAGAAATGTGCATAGTGTACACAACAGTAGAGACACACAAGGGCCCAAAAGTGGCTGCTTTGCGGTGCTGGAGCTCGAACCCTTGATCCTTCTAATCGGTAACCTGGAGCCTTAACTGCTTTCAGGTGTGTGAACTATTGCAGTTTTTTTATACATCTCAATACCAATGCTGGGATGGGAGACGATCTGTCCACCACATGAAGGGCTGATGATCAATAATTGAATTTTCAATGGAAAAAAAGATGAGCTATAGAATATAAAATACACAAGACTGCTACGCCTGATGTGCTACACACTACCATGTCAGGTGTACAGAATATGGTCTTATAGTCTTTTTATTTTTAAATAGATCTCACCCAAATCACACGGGTCTGTGCTTATTTGGCTGTTTAGGAGATTTGGGGGCAGTGAAAACAGCAAATGTGACTAGAATGACTAATTTTACACCTATATTTTACAAGTGCAGGTGTATGGTAGACCAGTGGTTCTCAAAGTGGGGCCTTAAACTGATTTTATTCTTTGGTTACTGTGCTGAAAATTATAAACTGTCATTATAAAAATGATCATATTTATTATTGGGTTCTTACTGTTACTAGCCTATTTAACTGGAATTGAATGGATTTAATCCAAACCTCAGTGTCAGTGTTAGGATTCAATTCAATTTATTTGTATAGCACCTTTTACAATGGACATTGTCTCAAAGCAGCTTTACAAAAGAAGATAAACAGAGAAAGGAGAGGGGGAAATGAATGAATGAATGAATGAATGAATGAATGAATGAATGAATAGAAATAAAAATAAATGATTAAATTAAATTATGAAACTATTTTATCCTTATTTTATTTTATCCCTAATGAGCAAGCCTGTGGCAACGGTGGCAAGGAAAAACTCCCTGAGATGATATGAGGAAGAAACCTTGAGAGAAATCAGGCTCATTTGGGTGACACTGGACAGTAAATAATGTAACTGTAACTGATTAATGTCTTTTTTATAACAGGAATCAATGGCCCATGAGGAACTATTAGGTCAGTGTAGTGTCTGAGGTTATTATAGACACTAATTCTTTGCTGTCACAAGCTGCCAGATCTGTGATGGTGTGAAAGTCCCCAAGTGGCTCTGTCCACGGCTGTCTCCTGGGTCACAGGCTGTCCACACAGAACCATCCACAGCATCAGTGAGCACCACCAAGTGATGATGGCAAGTTGAGAAATAAAAGCTCTGTGCTTCCAATAACAAAGATATTATTGTACATATTTAAATATTGATATAAATGAGCCAAATATTGAATATATATATATATATATATATATATATATATATATATATATATATATATATATATATATATATTTAAGATGACAGATAAACAATATCTGTTATATCTGTAAATTATTCTGTCAAATAATTTGGTTTTTTGGGTGTTTCTAATAGATAGATATTTACATAAATTACATATTATTATTATTATTATTATTATTATTATTATTATAATAACTTGTGCATTTTACCAGAACAGCTAGGAACTCTCGGCTCTGTAGCCCCGTTTCCGAACGAAACTTTTACTCTGCCGCATCCATACCGGAAGTTGTGTTTGTGGAGGTCAAGTCAAATCGTTGAAGTCGAATAAAACAGGTCAGATAATCTTGTTAATCTTGTCATGGTTGTTGTGATCTTGCGTGTTGTTTATTTTTTATACGTTTCTATGATTGCGATGTTAGAGTGTGTATTATTTGTTTCATGTAGGGCCAGACCAGCTGCACGTGATACCTCTGGGGTGATGTAGCTATAAACCGGGGGTGGGGGTGGGGGGGGGGTAGTTGTAATGTGTGTAATGTAATAATATATGTATGATAAAATGCCTTTAATACAGTCAAACAAAGGGTTGATGATATATTTCCCAACACAGTAAGAAATTCTATACCAATTCATTGTGATCTTTAATAAACATTATTTTCAGTGTGCATGCATGCTGGGAAGGTGAACTGTATCCAGGATCACTCCATCAGTTAATATACATTAATTCTTTATTTATGAGGATACACATGCAGTTTAAAGTGGTCACCAGTGTTGGACCTTATATTAGACATGAAGGGTAAAATCTAACATCATGGTTCAACAGTGAAGCGGTCAGGACTGAGCAATACATTGTCACCAGATCTCACTGATGGTATAATGAGAATGATGTGGGACAAACCTTCTCAGTAACGCTGAATGAAACTTAGCAGCCCAAATGCTGATCAACTCAAGGGGACACTTCACTTTGTCCAATCACGAGACATGTCTGCTACTGATCGGCTGCATGAATCTGTAGTCTGGAATTGAAAGTAATCAGCCTCAGTCTCACTTCTTCAGACCACTATGCATGTTTTTCACCACCAGAATAATTTGCCTCAAGATGTTTGTTAATAGTAAATAAACTGTTATAAATGGCAAAAAAAATTAAAGCCTCATAATTACATCTTTCTGTCTTTACCTTGCCACAGCCTGTGATTAAAATTGACATACTATTAATCTGATATGTTTTATGAGAGAGCTCTGCTAGTCTAAATTGTACACTGACATGTTATCTTTCCTCTCTGGTCTCCTTCAGTCACAATGGTGAAAAAGAAGCGCTTGAGACTGATTGCTGAGATGGCCCGAAAGATCCGGGCTTATCGAGAGCTGAAAAATCGGCCACGGGATTCACAACGCTATGCCCTGGACTATGAAACCATGACACGGCCACTCACCGGTAAGAGGCTGCCAGTGCTGGCCTGGCAGGATGTGCGGAGGGAGACTCCACTTTTCAAGCTCCTGGCTGGCATGCGCATGTTTGGTGTGGGACGGCTCTTTACACGGAAATCGTGGATAGAGGAACACACAGAGCCCTGCTACTGGAAGATAACTAAAGTGAAAGTAGACTACACAGCAGAGGTTTGTCTAACTATGAGTTGGTAGAGTCTGGCTATTTAACAAGAGGCCAGAAACATATGAAGCATTTTTAGAGTCAAGGTTTAGGAACTTGTTGATTTATTTGTCTTGTTTTCCTCCTGTAGAATATGGACCATGGGAAAGCGTGGGGCATTTTGACATTTAAGGGTAAGTGTAGAATCAAGATTTTAAAAAAAAATGTGTCAGTAAAAACTCTAAAGATTCGGTGCATTTTACCTTTTAAAATTTCTGATATGAGGAGCTAAAAAAGAGCTCTAGCCATGTATGTGATACCTATTACTTATTTAGCTATCAATGTCTTTCTAATTACATTAAGATATTTAATGTTTGAACACTGCAGCTGTCTGGTAATATGGTTGCTAATAGCAGATCAGCCATGGTCTCTAGAAAATCTAAAGCATATTTTAAGACTTGTCATGTTAACCAAGCCATAAAAATTGAAGCATTGAAAATTCCTCTGATCAATATGCAAGACCAGCCACATCTGGTTTGATCTCATGAACGTTATATGTAAATTATAGATGCACTTCATCTGCATTCCAGGTAAAGAAGAAGCCTCTGAGAAGGAGCTAGATAAGGTCATGTACCACGACTGGCGCTTGATACCCAAACATGAAGAAGAGGCCTTTACATGCTTCGAGCCTGTCCCTGAACCACCCATCCGTCATGTGTGCTATCCACCACTCCTGCGTGCCATGATGTTAGCACAGCAAGCCAAGGAGCTTGGCGTCGATGCCAGTACCCTACCTGAACCCAGCCTACCTCTTAAAAGAGATGTGCTGCTCAGCAAAGAGTACTTCCGCAGCCAGGAACAGCAAAAACAGGAAGGAACACCCGTATAAGCTGAAATAAGTGGAGAAATGATAAACTTTTATGAGTAGCCTTCTTCCTCCATTCTTTTCAGTAGGTGTTTATCTCAGTGTGGCAGCTGTTCTTTCCGTGATTTAGGACAAGCTCTTCCTGCCCAAAAGCTAACATTAATCTTTAGATAAGCAAAATAGTGTCTTATAAACACGCCATGTATTATATCATAATGGTAGCCTTGTTTGGGAAATCAACATGACTTCCATCATCTTCTGTCCATTTTGTTTAAAGATTAGGACGGTCAAATACTTTTCTTTGGTGTCAAGCCACTGAAGGATTTTGTGTTCCTTAAAGAGGAACGTTTAATCTGTCCATGTGATGTC
The DNA here is from genome assembly GCF_019097595.1 of Hemibagrus wyckioides. NCBI lineage: Eukaryota > Metazoa > Chordata > Actinopteri > Siluriformes > Bagridae > Hemibagrus > Hemibagrus wyckioides. The sequence continues at coordinate 7,613,528 of NC_080711.1, forward strand.
AATTACTGTACATGCTCTGATAACTGCATTTGCATTATTTATAAATAAAAATGAGATACTAATGACAAAATTAAACATCTCTCCTCACTACTTGGGCTGCAGTTTAGTCTTTAGCCAATATTTCAGTGGCAACATTTAAACATTTGTGCTTGTTTTGTACTCCTTCTTTTTTAAATGTGTCCATAGTGAAACCTGTTTATCAGAGTCCTGACCTCAACCTGATAGGACACCTTTAGGATGAATTAGAGCAGAGAGGCCTTCTCCTCCAACATCAGTGCCTGACCTCGCAAATGTGCTTCTAGAGGAATGGTCAAAAATTCCCATAAACACACTCCTAAACCTTGTGGAAAGCCTTCCCAGAAGAGTTGGAGCTGTTATATCTGCAAAGGGTGGGACAACTCCATATTACATTCATGTGCATGTGAAGGCAGACGTCCCAGTTTTGGCCTGCCTTGCAGTCTCCACTCTAATTCATCCCAAAGATGTTCCATCAGGTTGAGGTCGGGACTCTGTGAAGTTCCTCCACACCAAACTCTCTCATCCATGTCTTTATGGGAGCAAGTTGGGAGCATGAAATTGTCCAAAATGTCTTGGTATGCTGAAGCATTAAGAGATCCTTTCACTGGAACTAAGTGGTCAAGCCTAACACCTTAATTCAATGAATTGGAGTGTCCCAAAACTTTTGTCAATATAAGTGTATGTGATCAGCTGTGAATATTTTGGCCAAAAATTGTATATTAGCAGTACATTATTATTAAAGCTAATCGGAAGTCCTGTCGGTCTAACTGTGTGCTTTAAATCATTTTAAAAGTGCACGACATTCACATTAGCATGTAAAATATGCATGCTAAAGGACTAAAAGATGTACCCTTGAGGTGACAAATAAAGGTACAGTTTAGTAATAAGTAACCTTAAGTGTCAAGTAACCTTTATTAAGTACAGTGACACTGTTAATGATTAATTCACTCATCAATAAAAGCATTTAGAAACGCTTTTTTAAAACAGACTGAAATGCTAAGGCTAATCCCTAATTATAGGCGCTGGCATGCTAGCACGCGCGCTGCCAGCGTATACGTGCATGCGCTCCGGTCTGATCCTCGAGACGTTAGAGCGCGCGCACGTTCCTTCCTTTTTCTCTCCGAAGAGCTCGCGGGAAAGCCTGGGCCGAGCAACCGGCACGTTTACAGCCATGATTTGTCTTTTCTTGACGCTCTTCGCTCACATCTTCAAGACAGGTGAGTGCTTTCTGAAGACCGGACTTCATCACGATTATCTGGGAGTATGCACTCGGGTCTTTTCGGGAAAACTCGCGTTAACCCTCGGAGCAGGGTTTATGTACGAGTGTGTGCTAGCTTGGGCTGAGTATCCTGGAGGAGCCATGCCGGGTTTAGTCTCTATACTTAGCTATTTACTTTGGTGTGTGTAAGCACTTTTATAATAAAACACACTTGGGATTTAAGAATCGGGTCAAAAAACGTGCACTTTTCTTCTTTTTTTTTTTTATCTTCATCTCATTTTGCACATGCAGAATAAGATCTAGCAACAAAAAAAAAACCCTACTCGTGTGTGAAAAGCAAAAAAATAATAAAACATTAAATAGAACTCTAATTAACCTTGACCCTTGCTAAAGTGTTTATTTTTTTAATTAGCATAATTAGTTAATGCAGTTAGCCTAACAAAGACAGTACCTCGGATGGTACCTTAATCCTAGATCCCACACTAAAGAGCCGGTGATGTGAATCACCATATAAAAGCATGCCTTAAGGTTTTATCTTTTAACCCCATCTGTCACTCACACCTGTTCAAAGATAGATCTTGTCGCATCTAATATCTTCATAACGATCGGTTTTGTTTCCTGCACGGGGGTCGTTAATTAACCACGAGCCAAGGTGCGGCTGTGTGACGTCAGAGCGTTTTGGTTACCTGGCTGTCGCGCGCATATAACACCTTTTGTCTATCACCTCAGCATCATTAACGTGCAGTGTCCATAAAGTTTAAAGTCGAAATCCGAACAAAATCTAAGTCTCGGCTGTCTTAGGACATCGCTGTGTGTGTCTTTTGTCTCTTCACCTGCTTGATTTGCATAAAACACTCCATTTTGTTATTGTTAACGACATGGCGGGCGGTGGACAGTCCTGTCGAGTATTACACGTTATACAAGTATTAATAATGAAGGCGGTACATTTTAATAAGGATTAGAGCAATAGGTGTGTGTGTGCGTGCGTGCGTGCGCGCGCGCTCTGGTGCTCATGGTAGTTGTAGTTATGTGAAGCAGTGCCTTGTTGTGTTTAACACCGAACAACATTTCCCAAGTATCCGAGCGCCTCCTCCAGTAAAGCTCAAGGCTAAAGTTGGAAATGAAAACAGACCACGGTTATTCCCAGCAATGACCCTGAAATGAAGCGTCATTTAGCCGTAATAGAGAATCGAGGCAAGAGGCGTCGAAAAGAAAGCAGCAGCAGAGTGACCGAGGGTGAGTCATGAGTTTCAATGGAGTGGAAAAAGTCTGTAATAATACTAGTGCTGATGTTATACAGTGTCTAAAGAACTTCCACCACTGTGATCAACTGGTGCTCTAAAATCTGTACACTGTGAAAGAACTTGACATTGAGAAATGAAGACTAAAATCTCTGCATTCCGATTTTCACAGTGATACCTTACGCTTATGTGCTTCAACACCTTAGAAGTATCTGAGGAGTGAAACAGCAGGGAATGCAGTTACAGGAAATTAATCAAGGACATGGTGGTGTGATTAATATTAGAGGTGCTGTTATGGAAGCAGTAACAACACACTCCCAAATACGTGTGCATTATTTCTGTAGGTTTAATATTGTGGAATATCTGAGCGTTAGTTTAGTTCCTTTTCTCACTCACGTTATCACAGTCATTCTCTCTTACAAAAATACATTGAACCTTTTGATTATAACATTTTGTTACAGAGATTAATTTTAATGGAAGGGAATTGTTCATTTTCTAATGTAAAATACAATTTAAGAACAAAGAAATTAATTATTAGATCTCATTATGACAGAAAATAAATATAATGGTACATTTCTGCTTGTAATGAGTGAAATGTGTGTGTGTTTGTAAAGTGGGCTATCCTTTCTTTCTTTCTTTTTTCTCTCTCTCACTCTCTCTCTCACACTCTCTCTCTCTCTCCCTCTCTCTCCCTCCCTCTCTCTCTCTCCCTCCCTCTCTCTCTCTCTCTCTCTCTCTCTCTCTAATGGTCCGTGGTGGTCGCAGCCGAATTCACCCATTCAGATGTCAGTCGTTGCATACAAAACTTACTACTCATATCAAAGCAGTTAAACTTAACTGTTTTCCAAGCAAAAATTTGCCTGCCTTATTATTGCAGCACAAAATTGTGGAATTACCCTGCCTATGCTTCACAGATCCCTGGGTGTCCCTGGATCTCTCTTCAAAAAATAAAATGTTAGATTATTAGAATGATGGTGAGAAGTGTAAAGTGTGGCTGGTGTCTGGATTTGCAGGATGGACAGGTGTGAACGAGCGCACTTTCATCGCCGTGAAGCCGGACGGTGTCCAGAGGAAGCTGGTGGGAGAAATCATCCGCCGCTTTGAGAGAAAAGGCTTTAAACTGGTCGCCATGAAATTCCTGCAGGTAAGAAAAACCCTGCTCCTTAAATAGCCTCCATGTGTTTACTCCTCATAACCACGCTTATAGGATGGCATGGTGTTCTGAGTTTCATGTTACTAGAGAAAGTCCAACAGCCACAACAAAAAATGGATTTTAATACGCTTACCCAAGTCACACTGCTTCCTCTAGAGACTTGAGACATTTTAGATGCTCAAAGTCTCTGTAACAGGTTTTATAGCATAGTTAAGTATTTTTAGAGTATGTACTAGCATGAGGATATGTTTTTGATAGTGAATATAAAGCAATTCTTTAAATCAAACCTATATTTCTTGTGTGTGTGTGTGTGTGTGTGTGTGTGTGTGTGGTTGTTCAGGCTTCCGAGGAGCAGTTGAAGGAACACTACTGGGAATTGAGAGAGAGGCCATTTTACAAAGGCCTTGTGAAATACATGAGCTCTGGGCCTATTGTAGTAATGGTAAGACATGCACGTTTTTGTCTGTTCAATTAAATTTTATTTGAATAGCACTTGTATAGCACAACAGTGGACAAATTTTAAATGTATCCATAATGAGCAAGCCAGAGGAAATAACAGCAAGGAAAAATTCCTTGACAATATGAGGAAGAAGTCTTGAGAGGAGCCAGACTCAAAAGGGAACCCATCCTCTCACACACTAGATAGTATATTCCCTTCTACACCGATCAGCCATAACATTATGAGCAGGGACAGGTGAAGTGAATAAGACATGATGAGGAGATAATCAGACACCTGTTAGTGGGTGGGATATATTAGGCAGCAAGTGAACATTTTGTCCTCAAAGTTGATGTGTTAGAAACAGGAAAAATGGGCAAGCATAAGGATTTGAGCGAGTTTGACAAGGGCCAAATTGTGATGGCTAGACGACTGGATCAGAGCATCTCCAAAACTGCAGCTCTTGTGGGGTGTTCCCGGTCTGCAGTGGTCAGTATCTATCAAAAGTGGTCCAAGGGAGAAACAGTGGTGAACCGGCAACAGGGTCATGAGAGGCCAAGTCTCATTGATACACATGGGGAGCGAAGGCTGGCCCGTGTGATCCGATCCAACAGACGAGCTACTGTTGCTACAAATTGCTGAAGAGGTTAATGCTGGTTCTGATAGAAAGGTGTCAGAATACACCATGCATGACGGGTCAGGGTTGTTTTGGCAGCAAAAGGGGGACCAACACAATATTAGGCATGTGGTCATAATATTATGCCTGATTGGTGTATAGCTGTGTAACCCGGAAATTCTTTATAGGTTTAATATGAAGTCTATTTTGTTGAAGTTAACTGAATGAGACTTGAGTGCAAGACTGTTTGTGAAAAAAGCTGTCATAACAGTTGTAATCCAAAAAGCCTTTTTATGGTTTTTACCATCCACAATAGTCTAGTCCCAAAAGTTTATTTCTCTGCTCCTTCACATTTGATTCTAGAGCTGTGTGGCATCAATTCTCGAAACCTGTTTATGATTTGTTTGTTTGAACCACCACAATCTGTTAAATCTCACAGGCATGGCAAGGTCTGGATGTGGTGAAAACATCCAGAAAGATGCTTGGAGAGACGAACCCTGCCGATTCCCTCCCAGGAACTATCCGAGGAGATTACGGAGTGGAAGTAGGCAGGTCAGTCACAGTGTGTGCTAATTATGTTGAAGTGTAGCTATTGGGACTGGGTACCAAAATTAGCACTACAGTAAGGGAATGGACAAATCACTGTAATATGTGTCTGGGCTGTGAGTGTTTTATTTATAGTTACCCAGTGGGCAAGTAGGTTGCTGATGTAGCAGGCATTTTGTAATGATGTAGTTTTATCTCTCATCCAAAAACCTGAGGGGGAAAAAAAACTACCCCATGTTGAAAATATTCATATTCAATGCATTTCCCATGGTTCATACCTGTAACAAGCTTATTAGGTGTTTCAAATCCCACTGCTGCACTACACACACACACACACACACACAGGTCAACGTCTGTCACTAAAATGATTTTAATAGGGTTGATTAATTAGTCTGCATGGATGAGAAGGTGCACCAACAAATGTGCAAATACTGACGCAACCAAGATAAAGTATCTTTAAATTCTGTTACATAATTCTCCTGGTTAAAACACTATACTGTGCTACATTACATTAGAGTATGCTGACTGGCTATGCAGGTCATCCATTCCCTGGGAATGTGTATACTCTTAAGACATTGTTAAGATTCAAGGTTTATTAGCTCACAAGGTACTGGATAACACTTTAGAGCTTTCACTTGCACAGAGGGATTACTATTATATATCAATATATTTATAATTTGTCTGTCCCTGTACTATATTTATCCAAGTGATTTTCAGGAAATACCATGCAAAATAGCAGTTTAATATGCGCTGACCAGTCATCATTAAACTGGTGTATTTTTTTTGTGTTGCAGGAACGTCATCCATGGCAGTGACTCAGTGGAGAGCGCTCGGAGGGAAATCTCCCTGTGGTTCAAAGAGCATGAGCTCGTCTGCTGGGAAGAGAGCAGTGAGCACTGGATCTATGTCTGATGCACTACCTTGAACACATCAACACACACATCCACACAGCATTGTGGCCTCATGTATGTCTAGCAATACACAATTGTTATCTGAAGTACATTTTTTCTGAATTGGTACAAATGCTTGAATTCCTTGTGCTGTTTTTAATGAAGAGCTAGCGGGTATACACACACACACACACACACTAAACAGTAGCTATGGATGCGCTGATAACGTTTGGCAACATGAAATTAATTTCCATAAACTTTTCCAGTAAAATATTAAAACTACAAAACATTATAGGACTTATTGAAATAAGTCTTGTTGAAATGAGTCTAATACATTTTTGTGGAAGTTTCCTGTGCTTGCCTGTTTGCAATGTTCGACACTTACAATTAGGGATCATTTGTGGTCTTGCTTTTTGCGTGGTTTTTCTGGATGGAAGCATAAAAACAAAAACACCATGATATAAAATATTCATCTTCAGCTCATTCATGGAGGGCCTGTTAGTCATTACGTAGCTTGCATTTTAAATGCTGATTGCTGTTACATATTCAGTTCTGCTTCTTTATGGATTTAGGTTTGTATTGACATTTGACCTTTCCTAGATAAATCTACAAGCTTTGACGCTCTGACCACAATTTAAAAAAGGAGGCACTTTCTTTTGTTGTTTTTGGCCCAGAGTGTTCTGAATTTCATTTGTGGCCAAGAATATAAGTTTAAGCACCTCACTATTGCCAGCCTGTGTGAATTATTATTATTATTATTATTATTAAGCCAAAATGTCATAATAAGCTTAATGTATACACTGATCAGGCACAACATTATGACTGGCTGTCTAATATTGTTTTGGTCCCCCTTTTGCTGCCAAATCAGCCCTGACTTTGTCAAGGCATGGACTGTGGTATCTCTACCACAATGTTGGCAGCAGATGCTTTAAGTCCTGTAAGTTGCAGAGTGGGGGTTCTATACCTACAGGTCTTAAAGGACTTACAGTACTTAAAGGATACTCTTCATAGATACTGACCACTGCAGACTGGGAACACCACACCAGAGCTGCAGTTTTAGAGATTCTCTGATCCAGTCGTCTAGCCATCACAATTTGGCCCTTGTGAAACTCGCTCAAATCCTTACACTTTTTCCCATTTTTCCTGCTTCTAACACATCAACTTTGAGAACAAAATTTTCACTTGCTGTCTAATATATCCCACCCACTAACAGGTGCCATGATGAGGAGATAATCAGTGTTATTCACTGCTCATAATGTTATGCCTGATTGGTGTACTGCATAACAATCTCAGAAGGATGGCTTGTGGTGTCATGAGCTGTAGACCACCCCAGCAACTTTCATTAAAGCTATAACTGACGGAAAGGAAAACACCAGCACCGTTTCAATATTGTACAGGTCCTCGTGTAGACCCTGAATCGTACGTGTTACTGCATGTATGAATGACAATAATGACAAAAGCAATAGTAAGCTTGTTCACCTTACAGGCCTTACACTTGTGCTGATGTTTACACTACAGCTTTAGTACCTGATTTATTTTTTAATGTTGTTTCTTGTTCTTTGCTGAGCAAATAGCCTGCTTTGTTATAAAATAAAGGGTTTTCTAAAGCCATTCGCTTCATATGTGCTTGTACTTGTTACACAACAGTGGATCCGCTGTAATCCTAAAGCTTCTTAAAGAACCCATGTAAGATTTTTATGTCACTTGATGAATAAGGGACATGGAAATATTGCTATAAATTAACTAGGCACTGAAGACATTGATAGTACACATTTTAGGGCTATAAAATGATCACAGGTAAATCTGTTCAGAACACGAATATGTTTAATATTTAATATTTAACCACACATGAGAGAACATATATTGTTACATACAGAGGATCGGATCTGTCTTTATTAACTCTCAATCTAACCAGCAGCCAAACACAGACCTCAACTTATGTGTGACCCACAAAAACCAGTCTCCTTTGAAGATAAAGCCAGCTCACAGCTTACCTGATGGATACGTCTTGCTGTCTGTATGTTAATTTAGGGTGGTGTTTAACAATTTTGTATTTATTGAATTCATCGGCTGTATCAGTGGCCTTTTTAAACATATGAAACGAGTCTCCTTCAAATGTGCGTTCTCTCCTTTTCCATCACTCTCCTACAATGACACGAAGTTGTATGTACTGAGCCTTAATATTTACACCTTTGTACACGTCCCTTGCGATTTCCTCGCCATCCTCCTTAATACATCATAAAAACAAATCCCTAAATAAGGATCAAACAAACCAAACATCTCTGCGAACCCTTTTATCCAATCACAGCCCCCTATCCTTATTCCACTCGGGAATAAAAGCGCCTATCCAGTGAGCTGTGAGCTGGTGGACAGGTAAAAATAGCGCAAGAGCGTTTTTATGAATTTGGCAAAAACTGGGTTATTCTGAGAAAGGTAGTTGTATCGAATGCATTGCTAAATGCCATTCCGCTGTAAGATGTAGAAGAGTCTTGAGTTGTTTGCATTGGAGTAAAGGGCAGTCACAGGGGCAAATCAGCCAACATACAGGGGATAGTTACAATTTAGGGGTGGTAAATACAGGCCTTAGGGGGTAGTTACGGAGCTTACATACAGAATTTAATGGGCATCGTTAGGAATACACAAGGCTTCATAGAGAATATTTGAGGCCAAAGTTACAATGGGGAGTGCAGGCATAAAGTGTCTGATAGCATTACTCAGGGACGTAGGACACCTGCCAAACAATGATATGGCTCCTCTCAGCTTTAGACAATGTTGGCTTAATCTGAGGGGCTTCAGCATCTGCCTCCTCTGTCTCATCATCCTCACCATCACCTGGAAGAAAAATAACCAGAATCAAATGACAGATTATCAGTTAATGCAGTTCAAAATACAATATAATTTTGGGACATACTGCCCTGCCCAGTGTTTATTCACTCATTTGTTCAATCATTCATTTAGAAGAAGCCTTGATTTGTCAAGGCTCAATTTCAGCCCAAGGCTCAAGCCCAAGCCCAAGGCTCAATTTCAGCCCAATTTCAGTCAATTTAGCCCAGTGATATTCTTTCTTCACGCATCCCAACTTCAGAAGTTGGGGTCAGAGCACAGGGCTAGCCATGATACAGCACCCCTGGAGCAGTGACGGTTAAGGGCCTTGCTCAGGGGCCCAACAGTGGCAGCTTGGCAGTACTGGGGCTGCCATTTGTCTAGCCCACCATCCCTCCTCTTTCTTTCTTTCTTTCTTTCTTTCTTTCTTTCTTTCTTTCTGTCTTTCTGTCTTTCTTTCTTTCTTTCTGTCTTTCATTCTATCTGTCTGTCTGTCTTATACTCAAATACTCAAGTCTGTCCCAAGAATGAGACACTAGTCTATTGCAGTGTGCTATTCAAGTAGCCAAACACCTATCATCAGTTCCGTATTTCCGCAGGAGGAATAAAGGAGGTGTAAACCTAGAAAGCCCACAGAACCTGGCTATTGAGTGTATGTCTGTGTTTCTTACCTATACGGAAATCAATGTAACCCTCGCCTCCACTGAGGACCAACACATTCTGAACACTCTGAGCTTCTATCTCTGCTGGGGCTGAAGAACCCTGAGACTCTGATGGACTGTCCAGGACACTGCCATTCAGGGTGGCCAGTACGTTGCCTAGGAAAAAAATTGAAAACAGCAATTAGGAAAAAGACCTATGTCTGTTTATACCTTACTCTAAAACCAGAGAAAAACAAATAAATGATTGCAATAGTCTTTTATGTAAGTGAAGGTCTGAAGAGCAATTAAGTGACTTTGAACAGGAGGTCAGCACGTACCTGGCACTGACACAAAAAACTTTACTGCATCCCGGTGCCCATGGAAGCACAGCTGAGCCTGAGCCATGGAGCAGTATGGAATAAAGCTACCATTGCCTTTGTCTGAGCCGCTGTCATCGGCGTATACGTGGATCACGCCTGCTGATGATGTGGGAGACACCTTGTTTGCTAGGAACAAAGCACACGAAATCTATTAGCGACACCAAACCAATTGATACGAAATCAAAGCAGGCCAATGCCTAAAGGAGCAGTTTGTAATTTTAGAGCCCTCTGTTGTCTGCGAGGTGAACTGCAATTACAAGAAACATTTTATTGAAAGGCCTTCTCTGTCCCCTGCAACAAATTCCTCTGCCGAAGCTAAGCATGTCCCGTTGGAAAGAGGAGTAAAGCGGAGCTAGTTTCCTGGCCAGAAAAAAAATGTATACAAAAGCCTAAAATTAAAAAACCCAGTGAGACCCTGTATGTCTTTGACATTATTATTACAGGTTTACAAACACATTTTAAAAATTACAAACTCCACCTTTAAATGAAAGGGGCAATCAGTCATCCAGGCTCTCCAGAGAGCACTATATGAAAGAAGCATTAGAATCAAATGAAACAAAAGAGAGGTCAAAAGGGAGCTTTTCTACAGGAAATTATGAATCAACATATAAAAAAGAAAACTCACATGCACACATACATATACAACGGCACATTTATGATGACAAAATAAAAAAAAACAGCCAGAAAATAAATAACTGCAGTCATGCAGAAAGGTTCTAATGTAAACCATGACTGAACACAAAATACAACTTATAAGGATGGAATGATTTGAAGTATGCAAATGGGAAAAGAAAATGGAAGATGTAAATAGTGATAGGATCAATGGGCGACAGATGGCTCTAAACTTACCTCTCAGGCCAAGGAGTTGTCCCCGATGTAGGACTACAGCTAAAGGAATTAGAAAAGGGAGAAAGGGAGGTGGGGGCACAAGAGCAAATCCATCGGACAAAGCAAGGGCGCAGGCAAGGGGTAAAAAGAAAAGTAAATGCAGATATAGAGGTAGGGTTGGCAGAAAAGAAATGGAGAAAGATGTCATAAGAATCACAGAGTGTCGAAGAAGTTACAACAGACGAAAGAAAAATGATTTGTTTTCCATCAGTGGCCAAGCAGACAAGTTATTCTCAATGAAATCTTACTCTCAGTCAGAGGGATAGAGATGATGACTCCATTTCCTGTTCCTACCCACAATCGGTTCCCTCCGATCAGCAGAGCTGTTATCCGAACAAACGAGAAGCCCAACTTCCCTGTGCCTGTCGATCAAAGCCAAAATATACCAGATATTAACTGCTGCTGATCTCAGTTCTGCAAAATTAAATCACTGGCTCTAACCAATACATATAAATGGATGAGAAAAAGGGAATAGAGAAGAGTGTTACCAAGCATCTTGCTGACGTAAGGCTCGATGTCCACATCCTGAAGGTGCTGGTGTGTGAGCGCATGGTATAATCGCAGTGTGGAGTCCAATCGGATGGACACCCATACGCCGTCTCCGATCCAGGCGAGCTGCCTGACCTGGCTCTCCCGGCGAGGATGAGCGTCAAATGATTTCTGAAATAAAGAGTTACAGAGAGGAAATAAGGAATAAGCCATTTCTCTCTAGAGGAATCTGGATCATTTTAGATCATCTGGACAAAAAATAATTAATTAATTAATTAATTTATTTATTTATTTTAGGTAATATTTACTTCAATACTTAGCAATAAACAGAGGAATATTTAAATGTTTATTTAAAAAAAAAACAATTAGCTATATCTTTATCCTGTTAGGTTCATACACAATTTTTATGGTTAGAGGCACACACAAGTGATCCTTCTCATGGTTAGTGCATGTATGCACAGGTGAGAATGAAAAAAGAAAAAACAAAAAGAAAAACAGTTGTACAATATGAAAAACATCCATCCATCCATCCATCCATCGTCATAACCCACTTTATTCCTAATTAGGGTCACAGGGATCTGCTGGAGCCTATCCCAGCACACATTGGGCAAAAGGCAAGGGTACACCCTGGACAGGTTGCCAGTCCATCACAGGGCCACACATATAGACAGACAACCACACACACTCACTCCTATGGGCAATTTAGAATTACCAATCAACCTAATGTACATGTTTTGGACTAAACCAGAGTACCCAAAGTAAACCCACACAGGCACAGGGAGAACATGCAAACTCCACACAGAAAGGCCCCTGCCTGTTCGAACCTGGGATACGAACCCAGGACCTTCTTACTATGCACTGTGATTCAGTTAAGTATATTAAGAAAAGTGGTAAACTCATCACGTCAGGGTTAAAGATTTGTCTGCATGAATTTTGCTGAAATCATGTGATTATAAGGTAATTGATACTGATTGATAATTGATATTGAAGTAATTGATACTTTACTGAAATCTCAAAGATTGATCAAACACAGAACACATGGTTTAAGTGCTCTATTTGTAAATTATACAATAGTATTTGATGTAGGGCCATATTTTGATTGGCTACTTCGATCACTACTTGTCAAGCGGTATTCCAAGACTGATATTTCAGTGTTTGTATTAAAACAGTTACTACGCTTACTATGGGCTCTAAGCCAGCTTGCGTGTTGGCATGGCTACATGCAACACCTTATTCAACTGTGTCTATTTTCCTTGATGGAGCAAAGATGATCATTTGGCCATATTGTATTAGAAATGTCAGTGACTCTATATAAAGTTCCATGTTTCAATGTCACCCTCACAATCATGTTGTTATACTGAAAATCTGCAAGGGTCTGATAATTTGTGGGCCAAATCACCACCATGCTGATATTCAGTACACCACCGCTCTTGCTTGATCAATATTGCTTAATTAATGAATTCTTGATTCTGATTGGGTCAGAGGCTGTTGATTTATGTTGACTATAGTAACAGGAAACATTTTTAACACGTTTCTATAGTAACGACTTACACGTTGACTTGGATGGCCGACAAAGCACACTGTAAAAGTCTAATAATAAACAGATTAATGCCGTATTGTTATTTAACGAAGGGAAATGTGCGATTATTGGTTTGAATATTATGCCATGTCATATGTGTTACTTATTTTGTCTTGCTATCAGGAATGACATGACATGAATATCATCTGAGGCACATACATTTTTTTGTATGTATTATAGAATGTATGTATGTATTATAGAATACGTAAGAGATTAGCCTACCTCAATCTGCATGCTTTTGGGCTGGATTACATGGATTTTGTTCTTGTAGCCACACCAGACCTTGTCATGCACCACAGCCATGCAGCGAATGGAGTGATGAGGGCGACCCAGGTCCATCAGATGATAGTTCGACAGATCCCACTGACCGTCTGTGTGTGGATGACACGCATACACAATCAGTCTGCTATATAACTAATGTTTCATTTAATGTCATAGTCAAGTGACATCTCTTGTACTGTAAATGTCAGCATCACTGTTCAAATAGAACCTTAGTGGCATATCACGGGTAGTATGGGTGATCAATTACAATGCAATTCATTTATAACAAGACTGTCCATGGTTTGAGAGACAGATAGTAGAAAACATAAACCTTCAGCTCTGTGGAAAATGGCAAGCGTTCCATCTGCCAGTGCCACCAAGACCCTTCCTTTAACATGCCTGACAGACCGAGAAAGAGTACACACACATAAGACGTAAATAGAACTGTCTTTATAATGCATATGTATATAAAAGCAATGTACACTGGGACTCCACTTACACTAGACTGAGTACAGAGTCTTTGAGTTTGATGGAGTGGAGGCACTTCTTCCAGTTCGCCACTGCAGAATGCACATACAGCCTGAGGATTGAGTACACAGAGACGTTACACACCTGATACGGAACTGTGTGTTGTTTGGACACAATGATATTGTACTGTACAGCACATATATTACTTTCTGATGGGTTTCTAATGTTCCAGAGGGTTTCGTGTGTGTGTGTGTGTGTGTGTGAATATGTTTCCTAATGCATATGCGATATTCACCAGCCGTTTTGGGCTCCAAGCCACATGGTGGGTGCGGCACTGGTTCCAGCACGTTCATCTCCTCCACCTTCTGAGCCTGTGGGTGCTGATGTCACTTCCTCCTTAGTGCCACCACCCTCACTAAACACATATAAGCAAAACATGCAATATGTACAATTACTACATCAAATGTTTTCATTTCAATGTGCATACAACACAAAACATGATTACAAAGAAATGCAGTTCCTTGTGCATATAATTATCACACCACTAATAATTACTACACCACAGCACTTATGGGCATGTTGCCATGGCTACTGAATCCTCCCATGATCACTTGTAGGAAGCTGAGCTGCAATGATAGTGTGAGTTAATGATGAGGCAATGATCTAAAATGACACTGCTGTCTGATATACGATTAACTGTTCTATATACATCTATAAGATTGTAGTGGTGTGTGTGTGTGTGTGTGTGTGTGTGTCACCTGTGTGAATTATCTGTAAAGACGTGTTCAGTGAACATTCCAGAAGTGGTGGAGCTCCCGCCCTCTTCACTTGGCCCCGCCTCCTCTGACACTTCCATAGCTTCAGTGGCTTCCTCTGCTGACTGAGACACTGCCAGACGGCTACACACCGGAGCAGCAGGTGCTGCACACACACACACACACACACACACACACACACACACACACCAAGCATATGTGAGGTTTTTAATGTCGTTTTTTTGTTCTATATTTTATTAATTCAAGTGAGACATGATATTGATGGTCTCCAGTACATGTGTGCATTATGACATATCTAAATATTTGAAAGCGTTCTGATGATTTGAGGATGTTTGACATTAATTGGCAATAATAATAATAATAATAATAATAATTATAATAATAATAATAATTTGCTTTTTAGTGACTGAAACTAAGGTACTATGGTACATGTACAAGATAACAAAGTGTATTAAGTAATAAGGTAAAAAAGGCTGTCTTTAATTTTGTTTTCTAATTACAACCAGAAAAGAGATGGGTATTAATAGAGCAATAGATATTAGATATTAAAACATTATCACGTCTTTTATATACTTACATATATACTATACAACAGGTGCAGTTATACAGTCTTCAAGCTCAAGCAAGCTCGGGCCTTTCACAGTTTCACAGACAAAGGCAACTATGTGCTATAAGATATGGCTCACCGTGTCCTTTATCCAGCACTGGGGTGTCGGTGCGTGAAGAGCAGTTACTACGCACTACGCTGCAGTTGGTTGCACAGCCCACCAGTGTAATGCCTGCCAGCATGCCCTCTACTTTACCAGTATCCTCTGAGCCACCATCACCCTGCTGCTCCAGAAATATCTCACCTGCAGGATAATCACTCTCACTGGCCGCTACACACACAAACACATTTCAAATACATCTCAACAAATTCAGATTTGCTAGCAAGCTAGATTTCTATAAAACAGACATCAGGCTAACTCATCCCTCATTTATAGCTTACATCATCCTTTTTTCTCTCTCATGACGTTCACCAGAGCAACGGGGTTTTTTTTATCTGTTTATTATTAGGCTTAAATTATGTAGCACATCCACTATACACGTCCTTGTGAATAACAATTACAATAAAAAACACCATAATACAAAAGTATTAGAATGAGCACATTGACATAAACCTGCAGCTGACACTGCTGTCATAATAGCACTGTTATGGGAAATTAATAGGCACCTTCTTGACCAATCAGAATTCATTTACAATTAGATTTATAATACTTAACATCTGATTGTTAAAAATGCCGAATACAAAAGCATGGAAAAAGGCAAAAAGTCTTTGCTAGTAAGGGTAGCTCTTACCTGGAACACTGGAAATGCAGAGCACGTGGGCATTACACACGTTAAACTGGTCAACCAGTGACCCGGGCTGATTAGCGTCGATAATGACCACCTTACTGGCTGAATGAGTGCTGGTCAGGATCCACACACGGCTACTCATCGAGTCGGTCTCATGTAGCTCCTTAGGCTGAGAAAGAGAGAGAGAGAGAGAGAGAGAGAGAGAGAGAGAGAGAGAGAGAGAGAGAGCAGGTGAGAAAAGCAGAGAAAGACACAGTTAAAGATATTCTGAATAAGCAATATAGGATTGAGAATAAAAGATTTAGAATAAGCAACGAAATATAAAAGGGTTTTTTGTCATTTTTCACTTCATGCCATAGCAAACTATATCTATTATATATTGGCTACGGTAGGGCTGTACTCGTGTTATTAGTTTTGTAACGAGGTGATAGTGGATATCCCTTTTACATTGTTGTTATGTAAAGTGGTTATGTAAAGAGTAAAACATTATAGGAACATAATCAGTGTTGTGAATTATCTGAATTTAAGGGCCATTTCCACCCTAAAGTTAATTTCCGTCCTATAAAGCACATCCCGGAGTGATTTATTTCTTTTACACAACTTTTACAACTTGCCAAAAATTACACTTCAGAATAAGAAATCCTACTTTTTTATCAGTTAAATACAGTGTTGTGTAACATTAGCAAAAAAGTTACAAAGGACTAACACTGGAATTTCTGTCCTTTGAAAAATAAATCTTCTGACATGAAGCCTCAATATATCAGTGATCATAAATTCTTTTCTGTTGTTAAACAAACATCATATTTTTTTTATTTGTTTATGAAGAGGGTTATTAGGTTAGAAACAGTAACGTGAGAACGAGTGCATTAATATAAGCCTAGAAAATTAATCAATATCAAGATCTAAAAATTCAACAGAGCTGTGATGTAAACTTATAACAATCATTATAACTACATAAAAATATCTTATTCATATATTTATAGCCTATTAAATTGAAGCAGCTATAAATAAACTAGTAAATATACTGTAATAATATAATTATTATATTATATTATATTATATTATATTATATTATATTATATTATATTATATTATATTATATTATATTATATTATATTATATTATATTATATTATATATTCATGGTGTAACATGTTGGGCTGTTGTGTGTTGTTGTTTACCTTCTTCTTCTCTGGTGAGATATGTTCGTTCTTATTCTCTCCTCCCTCATCCTCTCCAGTTAAAGGATCGGTGCCATTGACTGGTAGCTTCACTCCTGCATCCTGACTGGATGTCCTCCAGCCAGACAAGTCAACTCCAGCAGCACACCACAGCTACACAAACGCAATGCGAAATGTGACTCCTCCTGGGTGCTTCCTACTGTACAGATTTACCACAAGTCTTATAATAGTGAATGAGGTATTACCTTCCTGTTGGGATCCTTCTCCACCAGAGGGCGGCAGTATACTGGCACGGGGACGTTTTTCATGCGGTTGTCATCTTTCTCATTGGCCTGTGAGGAGACAAGAAGGTGGAGACAGTCACAAAGCAGCTAATGACACTGCTTCATATGTAGAAAAAGGCCCGGGCCGGAAGCCGCGTCATGGCCTGGTTAAGATGGCGCAGAAACACAGACAGAGAGCCAAAGAGATATTAGAACAGTTAAAGACCCAACTTTAGCTAGAGCAGGGGTGTCAAACTCATTTTAGCTAAAGCGATACGTCATTTTACTCATTTTGAGCTACAAGCCAAAACTGTTTCCAAATAGCTCCAAATGTGCTCATTTATCAACACAAACAGGTTAAACATACATTATTTACAAAAAAGTGTAAACTGAAACTGACTTATCAGGAATTCTTAAAACATCTCAGCTTGCTAGTGAATAATTACATAGTCATTTTGTTTTAAGTCTCAGAGTTTATTGCTCTATTCTAGTGCTCTAGTGGAATAACAGAGATTATCTCTTATCTCTCTAATCTTTTGAGTCTTCCGCAAGAATATTTTTATTCTTGCATTCAGTAAATGCATTCGGTGGGCCGGATTAGATCTGGTTTTAGACGTGCAGGTCGTATATTTGACACCCCTGATTTAGATTTAGGTTAAAAACATACAAACATGCTCAACAGGGATTAATCAATACTGTATGCTGACATTTAAGACAGAAACAACAGCCAATAGCAACTGATTAGTTGTGGACTTTGGAAAGTATTGATCACTGTACCAATCTGATAATCTAATCATCTGGGAATCGGTGTTTATTTTGAGTTCTTGGTTGGTGACCATATGTATATTAATATTGTGTTGCTATGTGCTGGAGGTGTTATTGCTCCATTGTACTTTGTTAAACCCATCAAAGAACCTTAAGGGATCTTTGTCACACCTAAAGGGGCAGGGCTTCTGTTAGGTTTGACTGCTGGGCAATGTATGGGTAAGATTAGGGGCGAAGTTTAACAGGGGGCGGGGATGGAGAGGTGCATGCTAGTCCTCTGCTGGGCAGACTTGCCTGCGGCCTCTTTCCTGCGGTGTCCTGAGCGCTGTCTGCCTGGGAACCCGTCTGTAGGAGATCACAGTTAGAGCCACGGCGACACACGGTCACCACTGGCAACCCTGACACACACACACTCTCACCAACTAACATAGGCTGCTGTTGCTCCAAGATCCAGTGACCTTCTAAAACTAAATCTTTGCTCGATTTAAACCAATCAACTGCTCGATATGAGCGACCTACAAGCATAATTTCATTAAAATACTTTTTTGCTCCTGATAACCTAATATCTCATTGACTATAACATTGATGACTATTTTCTATCAAACAACCAGGCGGAACACCAAGCATCAAAGTCATTACAAAGACCAGTGTAGTTTAGCTTTATCATTAAAATTTCATGAGTTTATAGTAAGTTAAAAATTCCAATGCTGCCACAGCTATCATATTGAATTTTATTTGTACAGCAAAATCTAATCCAGATGTAGATCTTGATCCGTAAAGAACAAGAGTACCAAAGCAAGAGAACCAGAGGCAACAGTGGCAAAGAAAAACTCCCTGAGACAACATGAAGAAGAAACCTTGAAAGGAACCAGACACAGAAAGGAACCATTCCTCCTTTTGGTGTAATTATAACTCTTACTTTTTTAAAAACTGTATAATATAAAATCACGCTAAATGTGTTACAACGTGTGCACGTTGCAGTTTTTAAGATTAGAGAAGAACTTCTTGGGGACAGATCTAGAGTATCCAGGTAAAATTAAACACTGGAGGGTGAGACTTGCCAGGAGTCAAAGATTGGGTGAAACGGATGGCTAATCCCAGCTGAACATTAGCTCATACACACAGAAAAGGACAGTTGGAGCACAGTCAAATGTTATGGCTGGCTTCAAATGTCTTAGAAAGCATGTGTTGGCCATCACCCTAGAGATCTCTAGGTAGACTCAGGAACAGGAAAGACTCTGCAAAAGAGCATACTAACCTCAAGAAATATCCTCACCTTCATCCTCTGTATGATACTGTCCCACATTACCTGTTTTTCTTTAATGCTTCACTATTATTTCTTCAAACTTGGCCTTTCATAATAGCGCTACTTGAGCCTCCATAATTCAGCAGCTGTAGCGCATGTGAGAGAAGAAGGGTGAAAGATCAACGGTTATGTGCACTACCTGTTTAAAGCGAGGTGGCACACTCCAGCCACAGGCCTGCATGAGGCCATCGTCCCTGCGCATGTGCTCACGGACCTGCCGGTACTGCTCACGTCGCTGCTCCCTACGGACTGAGAGCGCTGAGTCGCTAAGGAGAGATGCAACACCATTACTGGGGAGTCTATGGAGCAGAAAGACAGAGAAAGGGAGAGATAGAGGGGGCGAGCGGTCCGCAAAAGAGCACCAGTGAGCCAGCCAGACAGCCGCGTACGCAAAAGTGATAGAAAGAGTGAGGGGAAGAGTTAGAGAGAGAGAAAAGAAAATTTGTGCCGCGGGTTAGAGGTGAGACTGAAAGAAAAACTGCGCAACACACAGACACACATACGCAGGAAGAAGCCCAGCTGTGAGCATGCATGCATTGGACTAAAACTTGTATGCTGATTTGAGTTGATATTATAGATTAGATATGTGTGTGTGTTTGTATAGTGTGTGTGTGTGTATATGTGTATGTTTTGTGCAGCGGTAGGAGCAGCATAGCGCTTCGAAAACATCAGAGATCTTTCATGAGAAAACATGGATAGAGACAAAACACAATGTACTATATATAATATCAGGAACATGTACACAGAATAAACACAATATTGACAAGTATACAAGAGAAGTTGTGTATGTTGCATTCATAAAGCATTTCTTAAGCTTATTTCCCCAGCACTTTCAAAGTGAATGATGAGATTTATTTCCCCCAATTTTACTGAACCCCAACCTCTGTAAGCATGTAACCCACCAAACCTAACTAATTGTTAACTACTGACAACATGACATGCAAAAGTTTTCCACACATTTAGGGTCTGCCTCATGCTGAGTGTTCCCGGGATAGACTCTGGATTTGCTGTGACCCAGACCAGGATAAAATGCTTCCTGGCGAGGGATGAATTCTTCAGTTTATTAATAATAAATGAATAGCTAGCCATTTATTCAATCTGAAGTGTAATTTAAAGCTCAAACAGAAGATTCAGACCCTGTGTGGTCTCCTGATCCACAGCCTGATCAGGATAAAGCTGAATAAAGATGACTGAAGGAATCTATTCTTAAAGCTGCTAGAATGTAAATGATCTCTTTTCCTTTTTGTACAAAATGGTCTGTCTTACCATCATCATCATCATCAATGTGAATAGCGACATGGATCCAATCGACCTCTGCAGGACTTTGCACATGCACATGTCTTTCAAGTTTACATTGCAAACAGAATTTTGTTTCTTGCATTTGCACTAGTAGTAATTTTGGGGGGATTCACAGAGTTAGAATTTATTTGTATTATGTAACAGACTGTTTCCTGTACATTTAACAATAAACTCTTGAACCTTGAATCATATTTTCAGCCTGGATTACTCTTGTACATTTTTTACAAAAGAGAAAATGTGCACCTAGTGTCCAATGGTCATTAAAGTGGTTTAATTGATTACGCAGAAGAACTTAGGGGTTTACTTGCTGATTAAACAGGGAAGACGTTTAGAACCTTGCTGTTCAATAAACCCTGAGCTTTGCTCTGTTAAAACACACAGAGTTTGATTTACTCAGTAGTACTAATTTGTATGCGCAATTGAATGAAGTGTGTGAATGACATCACATACTAACTAAGGCTATAAAACAACATGCCAATGAATGTTTTTTTTCCATGTGCCAATTGTTCTCGATAGCCATGGCGAGTCCAGATTTCAAAGAAACTCCTCAAAATGAAACTGAAAACCCAATATAACCCAAAGCACAATGGCGATTAAAGGCAGTTAGACATGAGTGTGCACTTTTAAAGCTTTCCTAAAGGTGTGAATTGTTTTGAAACACTATTGCATAATATAGATAAATATACACTTTACTGAATACTATAATTTACCCTATAAACTATAATGATAGGCTTTTGCACATTTAATACCTGAACTTCAGGCATATTAGATTGCGTATCCAATTGCCAACCCAACATTGTTTCAAGCATAGCTTCCTTTAAGGGGTGTATTCGCATAATGGTGTGTTTTTACCTTAAGTTAGCAAAGCCCCAAGTTGCCTATTCATCTATTGCTAATTTTTCAGATGTAAAGCTTTTACTCCGTACTGTTAAAGAGCTTCCTGTGCGGTCTTAAAGCCTGTATTTGTGAACTAATTTGTGAAGATGTATGAATGTGTGTGTGTTGGCGCATGTTCTTACTCCTCAGGGAAGAACTCGAGTGTACGGTCGGAGGTGGAGATCTGGCACATGGTGTGAGAGCGTCTCTGACTGAAGCCTGCAGGAGAGGGGGATCTGTAGTGGATGTTGACGCTGGTATATGGCCGCTTGACTGGAGGAGGGCTTGAGGATGAGCTGAAGAGTCGTGCAAAGCTGGAGGGAAAGTAAAAGGAAAGATTCACAACATCTTAATTTAAAAGATGCAAAGCAAGTCATATGAAACAGCACTGTGGTTGCTGTTAGAGGTTGTCTACAGTTCTGACTTCACAGGTCCACATTTCTAGCACAGTCACAATAGGGTTTAATAGGAGAAACAACTCCATCGACCTTAAACTTAAGGGATAATGGGCAGGTTTTACAGCTAGCTCCTAAATATATAGGAGCAAGAGCATATTTTCTCACTCACTAGTTGTATTAATGAGAAATCCACTGTAGAAGTAGTGGAGGCTGCAAACATTGGACTCAATGCTCCAGAATGTAATCCAGCTATGCAACACACTTCTGTTATGTTAAATATTTCAGTGTCAAGCATGTGATCTGAGATGTCAAGCATGACACTGTTGGCGAAAGTATTAGAATGAAAGTCGAAGCTTTGAAAACTGATCTGTTTGAGCAGAGTGTATTGAGATTGTGTAGTGAGATTGCTTTTACAAAATAAAGCACTGCTGCAACACGGTCTTTTGGTAGAGATAAAGCCAGGGCTAAATCCCACTCGCATCCCATGGGAAGTTGAACAAAACTAGACCAACATGAAGTTAAAAACTTAAAAACTTGACTTCAATGAATTTCAGTGAAATTCATGACACTGTTGAAGATCGCAATTTAAAAAATTATATGAATGTATCAGATGCAAGGATCAAGCAAACTCACAACTGCCAGATAGTTGATTTCTTCTTCTCTTGGATTTGAGGACTCTCCCTAGAGGCTCTGTAATAGAGTGGGCAAGAAAATGATAAATAAATACACACAATACCTAAAGTGGATGCTTTACATGTTAAGGCATGTGTGTGTTCTGCACCAGGGAGCAGTGTGATATGATGCTTCAGCGTGTGTGACCCTGACCTGATCATCTCCGTCCAGCGGACAGCTTCCTGCAGCTCCATCAGTCTCTCTTTGTACTGGTTGCGTTCCATCAGTACGCGTGCCATCTCGACCCGTGTGAACCTGCGCCTCTGCGCCACGGTCACGTCATCCTGCAGTGAGGACGAATACTGTGCCGTATTCCAACACACAAATCCAAAAGAAAGGAAAAAATACGCCACACAAGCAGGCGGAGGTTAGTGGTTAGAGGCAAAGCTGCTTAAAGGAACATATTAATTATTTAGGACGCCAAAGAAATGTGTGTTAAACAAAACATAGCATCTAAAGGCATCAGTATTCAAAATAACATGCGTTCATATTTCTCAAATGCACAATTCCAGCACACTGCAGTGATTAGTGGTGTCTTTCTGACCAATGACTGACCTTATTAAAGTCCTTTTTTTTTTCAGACCAAGTTCAAATGAACGTTATTGGTATTTGTCAGTACCGAGTAACAATTTACTTAGCTCGCTTTACATTTTCCTGGTTTAAATATTGGCCATGAAAGTCACCATGTGCATGTTCATACTTTTAGGCTACTAGGCTTGTTCTTTTTAATGTTGATTTTAAACAAGCTGTCTAGTTAGATATAGTTAGTTACAATGGAGAGTGGGTTTTGTTTAAACACAGAAAAGCGCCTCTGTGTAGCTGTAAGTCAAATACATTTTTCTTTTCATTGTTTCACAATCCTTTGAGTGATAGTGGCTGATCTGCAGGAACAATATACTGGGTAAGTGTTGTTATTTTCACTCGCATTGCACTGTTTGAAGTCAATTGTTTGCTTCAGCACTGGCAGCTGCTGTATGCTACAAGCAATTAACTTAGGTTATTAAGTCACTTCACGTCTCTACGTTTCTACTCTGGATATTTTCACGGAGCAGTTTGCTTTGATTGCCATCACTGAATGTGAAATACATCTAGATCAATTTCAGTCTTTTCAGGCCGTCTGTTCATTCGTGCGATAACTTCAACTAGAATTATGTCACACCGTCTTGTGTGATATCAGATAATTAGATGGTATGTGTAAAATGAGTGGGGTTCGGATCAGAACCCTGTACCAGTGAATCAATGTCAAAAATCAATATCGACGCATCCCTAGAACATATGAACTAATCACTAAAGCAGTCTTAGATTGTGCCGTTTAATTGAAGAGAGTGTGTGAGACTTACATCCTCTCCTCCTTCATCCTTTGAATCCTGAGATGCTCCGAGTGCCTCGGCTCTCAGCCTGGGGGATGAAGTTAAGAGTCAGTTACGCACAGTTGCACTCTAGTATTAGACGTAACAGAAAGAAAGGATTTCCACATGATTATTTTTCTTAAGGGATTAGTTCTGTCATTTTGCATGCTACATGTCTAATAATACTAGATATTATTAGTTCCTAATACTAAGCGACTCTAGTGAGTCTGAGTCATTGTGCGTGTTGGTGATGTTATTCACACAATAAATACCAAATGCTGACCAGGAACTCTTCTGGAAATCATACTTCTTTCCAGTTCCTCTAACGGTTCCTGAAGTTTGTTGGAAACGTACCCTCTATGACCGTTCTTTACTCAAGTAAAATTAGAATTATTCATCTGAATAAATCCTCTGATAATCTTCAGTGAAATCAAGTTAGAAATTCATAAACTCTTACATTTAAGTATAAAATTTAATGATTAAAGTAAGGATAAATGTGTAAGTATAAATTGCTTTAGTTACTGGCGATAAATTAGGGCCAAGGGACCATGGAAAATCGGGGGAAAAAAGACAGCTAATACTAAATGGCTTAACTGCTAATCTTTCATATGTTAGCTAGCTGATAACACGAACTAGCTGAATGTTGATAGCTAGCTGTTCGAGTACAAAGGGCCTGGATATATATATATATATATATATATATATATATATATATATATATATATATACATACAACGTGTACAAATCAGTGGATAGCTTACAGACGTGGGTATTAGATTTCATTCTTTCTTTTACATTTGTTAAAATCTAGATTTGTTCCTGGAAGAAGTTAAGCACAGCATGATGTAGTGAGTTAAAGTCAAAAGTATGACAAGAAAGAAAAAAATCAAATTAAATACTGATATTTATAAAAACTGACTTCAGTAGTTGTTACTTCCCAACTCAGAGTATGTCTAAAAAAGGAAATCTAAGATTATATACCTCTTCAGCTCCTCCTCTAGCTCTTTGACCCTGTTGTCCACTTTGTTCTTGGACTGTTTAACTGCCTCCAGCTCCTCCCTCAGGACCTCCTGATCTCCCGACAGCTCGTCCAGTTTAGCGATCAAATCATTCTTCACGATGTTCAGAGCATTCCTAAGCAGAGTGGATCGGTCAGTGAAAACTCATATGAACAGACATACAGCATGTGCATAAACACACACACACACACATACACACACACACTTCTTACTTGGTCTCTAGTAGCTTTTTGTTCTCAGTGAGAAGGTTCTCCACTTCTTTCCCCATCCCTGTGAGATACAGTTAATCAGCAGTGGCCTCCAAATAAGCTTTATATCAGCTATTTAGTGTGTGTGTGTGGGTGGGGGGGGGAATACAATTAGTTTCTTTAATGTTTAATAAAAAATATGGTTTTTAAATTGGAATAAAAAATTGAGACGGTTTAGTTTAACTCATGAGTGCTACTATAGGCAAACTGCATGGTAACTTGTTCATGGACAGGGAGGGAAGCAGCACAAATACAGTCCAACTCAGAAACAAGCAGTTCAACAAAATGCAACTTAGATGCATGGACTTTTATACCAATTACAAAGCAAATTTTTTTAAAAGAAATATGCACAGAGCACTTCCAAATTGACCATTAAATAAAAAATAAATAAATATTGCCATTCCGAAGCAATGCTAATGAACAATGCCATAGCAGAAGCACTGCAGGAAATGACATCACAGCATAGGAAGGGAGATGGGTGGTACCATCATGTCAGCATGGTGCACATAAAACACAAAGACATGGAGGAATCAGCGGGCCATTCAGAGCCTTACCAAAGAAATCATCCCGCACTGAGAGAGCGCCGAAAAAGTGGCAAAGAGGGGTAGCAGGATAATGAGGGGAAAGTAACATGGAGTAAGAGTGAAATAAAGGAAAGAGAGAAGAAAGAGGAAAATGAAAAGGGCAAAGGAATTTTTTATTTAATTTTTTTTTTTTACAAAACAAGGGGTAAAAGAGACAGACAGAGAAAGAAGGAGAAAACAGGAAAGCGCCTGGTGAGATAGTTTTGGGTGAGGGATTTACTGTACATACATATGTATGTGTGAGAACACACACACACACACACACTCTCACAGACTATATTTTGTGCGGTGGTCTGGGAAAAAAAACCCATAAAATGTCACTGTGTCTGATTTCTGGCCAAAAAATTCAGGTCACCATGAGAGTATAATAGAATTTATATATTTATATATAAAGAATGTGTACATTTTATATACTGTCTAATCTTGCCTAGGCTAGCTGCCAGCAAAATCATGGTGTGTAAAGAGCCAGTTTGACCTAAACTGTGATATAAACAGACAGACTAGGTAAAGACCTGGGGCAGTATAGTAAAGAGCTGGGGCAGTATAAGCATCCTATGACACTGTGTCAGCACCTGATTAATAAAAAATAGCGTTGTGTCTCAAACTGCATGCTTGTACACACTAATTGTGTTTGTATTTTAAAAATCACTTTGGTTGGCTTCAAGCCTACCGAATGCTCTGAATTTTCCAGATTAATAAATACCAATAAATAATGAATATGAGCTCAGAGTCGCTGGGTATCTACATGCCAAATCAGTTCAGTTTGTAATCAGATACAAACAAATCGTCCGCAGTGGAATGCAAATTTCTACCTTTTCGGGTTTTAGAGGTTTAAACATGGCTGAGATACACGCAAAGAGAAGCATATTTCAATTCAGGAAAACTCATTGTGTTTAGTAATATCAAAAATATCAAAATTGCACCAAACGAAGGCTTTTCCCAGGCCATCACACATACTTAAACTTCATACAAATAGCAGAATAAGGAAATGTCTAAAGAGCATCTAATGTGGTCTTCAGTCATCCAGGTTATACGAATGTCTTGTTAGTCTTGGCAAATGGACTTGTTTCATGTTACTGATCAGATTAGAAACATCTTCATGACAGAATACAAGTCCAGTCACCAGTCAACCATGATTCTGATCAAAATGATTCTGATTATCCCTTGTTAGCTTTAAAAATGCAGTTGTTCAAAACATGAGACCTGTCAAAAGCTGCAGCTGAAGCCGAGGCAATGCTAAAAATGCTAAATAAAATCTATATCAATCATTTAAGACTCATTGAAAAAAATATGTTAATATGTACATTTTTATCAAACAGAAAGATTTTTTTTTTTTGGCTATGGTTTTGCTGAAGTCAAGCTTGAATTCATTTTTACTCGATGCTATTTCTATTCTACTTCAATTCATGTCCACTTCTGAACAGCTTTTGAGTTTTGATTACATCACCATGCACATGCGGATGTTAAAAATATGTAAATAAACATGTCATTTTTTTTCCCCTTCCCCTAATCCCAGCTATCCCTGTGTGGGAAAAAAACACTCAGAAACAGATTACAGAAGAATATTGTTGTTTTTAGGAGAAGTTGGTGTTAAAATGAGATTTTATTGTATTCTACTCATATGATAAAGTGTGGAGGTATAAGAAATAAAAAAATATTTGAAATAATAAAATGATCAGTGATGAGATACACACCTGAGAATTCCCCTAGGGGCATGGCCAGGAGAAGCACACACGGGAAGGAAGCACAGAGAGGGGTCAAGGGTCAGTGATTGAGACGGCCGATCAAATCAAAGCACCACCTTCACACTGAGATAAACAAATCAAATTCTGCCTATACAGTAAACTAAAAAACAAATGGAAAACGCCCCAATCTAAGATAAACACATCGAGACTCGCTTTAAGCCAAACATACTGAAATGAAAGGTTTCCCTCTTTCACAATGGGTTTGATGGTTGGGGTGCTGCAGCCATGGGGCAAGCATGATATCCCAGCAGCCTTTGTTAGCAGTGTAGCCATCATACAAAAAGGTCATGCAGGTCAATGTGCAAAAAGATCACTTGTTTAACTAAGTTGTTCATTTAAAAGCAATGTCAAATCATAAATACAGGTCATGAACAAATCAGAGGCCTGCATGTATAAAGAGCTACAAATTTAACAGTACAGTGACGATAAAATCTCAT